>NC_140383.1:24540000-24542500 GCF_054491055.1 Hypomesus nipponensis
CTGTTGTTACACTGTTGCAGAGATGGGAAGTAACGAAGTACAAATACTTTGTTACTGTACTGAAGTATATTCTTCTGGTATCAGTACTTCACAATGTTACTGACAACCTTTTCCTAAACAGTAAAACAGGTAGTAGTGATGACTGTGTTTTTACTTAAGTATCAGAGCCCACACTTCTTTACTTTAACTTGAGTGAAAAAGTGGAGTCAGCACTTAAAATAGATAGTATCTTCTACTTCTACTTGTGTGAAAGATGCGTGTACTTTTGTCATCTCTGGTCATGAACATATGCATCTAAACCTTGCGAGGATGTAATGTGTGTATTACTATAAAACTGCGATCTCCGCCTGTGTGCATAGCTAAGTCCCAGAGAAAGGAGCTCATGATGTTTCACAGTACATTCTGCTGTTTCTAAGCTCACGACAGCTGGTAACTAGGCCGACGAGACAATCTGATGAATAATTACTCCCAGGAAGATACACAAAAAGCACTCAAGACACATCATCCAGCCATAAACATGCCCTGTGACCAACCATGATGGACAATGGGACGTGTCGGGCCCCAGTAAAAGTATAAAAGATACAAACTAAAGGAGAGAACAGTTTGTGAGTGGAGGCATCTCTCATATTAGGGCAGAGGAAGTACCGTCGTGTTAACACAGAAAGAGATCATTATCCTTGGATGAGGGCATGGTTGAGATTGGGAGGATATTGACCTCAGAAAACGTCATTAGTGACACACAGTGGTGGAATAGTCTGGAATGACTGCCTTCCACACACACACACACACACACACACACACACACACACACACACACACACACACACACACACACACACACACACACACACACACACACACACACACACAAACACACACACACAAACACACACACACAATCACACAAACACACACACACACACACACACACACAAACACACACACACAATCACACAAACACACAATCACACAAACACACACTCCTGCTGCTTAACGGCATCACATGCAATCACACAAACACACACTCCTGCTGCTTAACGGCATCACATGCAATCACACAAACGCACACTCCTGCTGCTTAACGGCATCACATGCAATCACACAAACACACACTCCTGCTGCTTAACGGCATCACATGCAATCACACAAACGCACACTCCTGCTGCTTAACGGCATCACATGCAATCACACAAACACACACTCCTGCTGCTTAACGGCATCACATGCAATCACACAAACACACACTCCTGCTGCTTAACGGCATCACATGCAATCACACAAACACACACTCCTGCTGCTTAACGGCATCACATGCAATCACACAAACACACACTCCTGCTGCTTAACGGCATCACATGCAATCACACAAACACACACTCCTGCTGCTTAACGGCATCACATGCAATCACACAAACACACACTCCTGCTGCTTAACGGCATCACATGCAATCACACAAACACACACTCCTGCTGCTTAACGGCATCACATGCAATCACACAAACACACACTCCTGCTGCTTAACGGCATCACATGCAATCACACAAACACACACTCCTGCTGCTTAACGGCATCACATGCAATCACACAAACACACACTCCTGCTGCTTAACGGCATCACATGCAATCACACAAACACACACTCCTGCTGCTTAACGGCATCACATGCAATCACACAAACACACACTCCTGCTGCTTAACGGCATCACATGCAATCACACAAACACACACTCCTGCTGCTTAACGGCATCACATGCAATCACACAAACACACACTCCTGCTGCTTAACGGCATCACATGCAATCACACAAACACACACTCCTGCTGCTTAACGGCATCACATGCAATCACACAAACACACACTCCTGCTGCTTAACGGCATCACATGCAATCACACAAACACACACTCCTGCTGCTTAACGGCATCACATGCAATCACACAAACACACACTCCTGCTGCTTAACGGCATCACATGCAATCACACAAACACACACTCCTGCTGCTTAACGGCATCACATGCAATCACACAAACGCACACTCCTGCTGCTTAACGGCATCACATGCAATCACACAAACGCACACTCCTGCTGCTTAACGGCATCACATGCAATCACACAAACGCACACTCCTGCTGCTTAACGGCATCACATGCAATCACACAAACGCACACTCCTGCTGCTTAACGGCATCACATGCAATCACACAAACGCACACTCCTGCTGCTTAACGGCATCACATGCAATCACACAAACACACACTCCTGCTGCTTAACGGCATCACATGCAATCACACAAACACACACTCCTGCTGCTTAACGGCATCACATGCAATCACACAAACACACACTCCTGCTGCTTAACGGCATCACATGCAATCACACAAACACACACTCCTGCTGCTTAACGGCATCACATGCAATCACACAAACACACACACAATCACACAAACACACACTCCTGCTGCTTAACGGCATCACATGCAATCACACAAACACACACTCC
>NC_140383.1:24547500-24615000 GCF_054491055.1 Hypomesus nipponensis
TAACAGTGGAACTAAATCTAATCTGCTCCCGAGTTCATACTTCCCATTAAGATAGTCAGACACTGACAGATCAAATCTACTTAGCGAACAAAAATGCATCGACTAAAAGCCAGCGCTGCATAAGCCAAACAAAGTGTGCAAGCTCTTCTGTACTGGAGAGAATGTGCTGCTTCACAGCCAGTCTGACCTGGACACCCAGGCAACACTGCGGGTAAAGTGCACAGCACAAGGGTTCGAATCTGGCCCAGGCCCTTTGCTGTATGCCTCTCTCTCTATCTCTCTCTGTCTCTATTAAACTGTACTATTTAATAGTACAGTTGAGCATGAAAATGCAAAAATATATATTTATATGTAACTACCTGTCTGAATCTAGAAATTAGCCACTCCCTTTGCGGCTCATGCACAACACACACTCCCTGCCTCGGGGACACAGGGACACAACACACACTCCCTGCCTCGGGGACACAGGGACACAACACACACTCCCTGCCTCGGGGACACAGGGACACAACACACACTCCCTGCCTCGGGGACACAGGGACACAACACACACTCCCTGCCTCGGGGACACAGGGACACAACACACACTCCCTGCCTCGGGGACACAGGGACACAACACACACTCCCTGCCTCGGGGACACAGGGACACAACACACACTCCCTGCCTCGGGGACACAGGGACACAACACACACTCCCTGCCTCGGGGACACAGGGACACTACCTCCGACCGGAGGAGACAAAGACTGGTCTTGTTAAGCAATCATCGATCATCTCTCCATGGTCATACGATCCTTGGTATTCTTCAGGTTCACGCCCTGACAGCTGGGAGAAGGTTTGGATGGGGGTCTGTGTTGAGCACCAGGGTCCATTTGGCTGCTGGGGATAATGACAGTGACTTTGGAGGGCACAGAGATCCACAGCTGCAGCAGCAGGAAGGTCAGACCAGCTGACTGGGGCTCCACGCTGCTAATCTGGATCCTAATACACTGGAGGGGGATCATGGTCTGTGCAGGGATTAAACTACTGTCCACTGCACAGATTCTGGCCACCAGTGTATCAATGCCATTAGACAGTGAATGAAGAGTGATTGAGGACTGAAGAGGGTTAGGGTTAGGGCATCTTCTCCACTGGGGGGAGTGTTAAAGGACAGGCGTGTAGATCAATTCACCTGTCCGTCTCTACAAAACAGGGTCTCGAACACTCCCTGTACTAGATAGCGAGAGAGAGAGAGAGAGAGAGAGAGAGAGAGAGAGAGAGAGAGAGAGAGAGAGAGAGAGAGAGAGAGAGAGAGAGAGAGAGAGAGAGAGAGAGAGAGAGAGAGGGGATCTGCTGAGGTCCCCTGGTGGTATTCAGGGGTCTTGACCCAGTTTCCTTAGCTAGTGCAGGTTAGTCTCTGGAGCCCAAGGGACCAAGCCTAGCTCCACCCACCCTGACACGCTGCACTGTTCCACCACATCTCTAGATGAAAGCATGGATGAAGAGGAACAGTTATTGCTGTGGTTTAAAAGATTAAGTTGGTTATATGGTTATATGAACAATGTGTTATGTTACAGATCTGATCTGTCTTGATCTGTGAAGGACAGAGTGGATATGGCTATGAGGAGTTTGTGGTTCAGTCTCTGGGTAGCCCAACGATTCTAAAGCAGAGGCCTGGTGGACTAACAAGTGCAGTCCCAAGTGTTAATTGGATGATGGCAGACATTTTGGGTCCTGCCCCTGCAAGTAGCAATCGTCTATTTAGTGACATCATCACCACTAGAACCATCAGGGAGACAAGTAACAACAGACAGAACACATATCCCCAAAATACACTTTACGTTTGTAAAATGTAAGCTAAATGTGAGGCCATGCACAACTATCACCCTGACTCGATGCCAGGCCTTTAATGCTGCAGAGTGAATATGCCTGCATTTTTCTGGTTTCAGAGGGATCAATGGATGAGATCTGCAGAATATCCTCTAAATCTAAATCAATGCTTTGTCCTTCTGTCTCTCTGGTCTGGTCTTACAGTACTGTGGAACAGTTGTCCAGTAAGGTTTCTGCTAGGCAAGCTGAGCTCAGACACTTCCAGAGATCATGAAGTTATAATGTACCTAGTTATTATTCTGTGTGTAATCATTGTTCTGTGCTTCATCCCTATCCTGTATCTAGTAAGTATCCTGCATGCAGTCACTATAATGTATCCAGCTAGTGTCCTGTATCTAGTCATTATGTTGTATCTGGTCGGAGTTCAGTTCTTTCCCTTGTATGTATCTAGTCATGAAAACAACAGCTGTTTTAGTAAATAATAATAATAATAATACAGACAGACAGAAACCAGAATGCCCCTGACCGTCACACATCCTACACTTAAGCTTAAGTTTAGAAATCTGTTTTTCTTCACCAGAGCGTGTCCCAGACTGAGGGAGGACAGTCCTACCTGGGCGTTAAAGCTGGTGTACAGGTCCATGCCTCCAGACTGCCTGAGCCCTCCTGGCAGCGGTGTGTCCTCAGCTAGTTAGGTATCAGGCTGTGCTGCAGCTCCATGTAGCGCTGTGCCTCTGCCGGGACGCTCTCCGTGGGAGCTCTGTCCTACTCCCTGCTCACAGACACACACGCTGCCCGCGCCCCTTCACGCAAGCCTCGCTATATGTTTTGTCTCTCACAACTGAGCATCCACTCCACTCGTGTGCCAATCCTGCGTGAGATTACAGCTGTGACATCACTGCAGCTCTCCAGCCTCTTATCTAAGTGAGGAAGCTAAACCACTGTGTTTCTGCCCTCTCTCTCTCTCTCTCTCTCTCTCTCACTCTCTCTCACTCTCTCTCTCTCTCACTCTTTCTCACTCTCTCTCTCACTCTCTCTCTGTCTAAATCTGCATGCACCAGCAGCCTGCTCTCCCTCCCTGCAGCGCGGAGCATCATGCCTCCCCTGGGGAATTTTGGGACATTTTAAACAGCTGCAGGTTGCCCTGCCAGATTCTCCTGCTCCGGATCAACCTCGCACTCTTTTGATTGGAGCTTAGGTAAACCAATACCGGTGATCCAATCACAAAGCATAGGTTTGAACACCTGAAAGATGACAGCTGTGCTGAGTTTGACAGATGCAGTGTCCAGGCACTCCCTACTGTACCACAACGCAGCAGCAATAACTCGTATTGATGTACTGTAGGTTAGTGATGATTGTATTAATCTATGAAATCAAGTGGGTTCCACTGTAAAACATAAAAACATGCTTTATACAACTTACCACACTTCTGCGTGCGACCGACGAGAATGGAGTGGTCACCTGAAATGACAATGTCCATGTTAGTGGCCTCAGGGGTCCCAGTGACAGAGCCAGTAGTCCTGGACTGGCCTCCTCATCAACAGTCATCTTTTACCATAACTGTGGAAGCATGCAGTAGCAGTAATATTGTTGAGCTTCACAGACTGGGCACACCTGTGATGGTGAACCTCACCATCATCTGCTGTTACTACTGGAGGGCAGAGTGAACCTCAATATCATCTACTGGAGGGCAGAGTGAACCTCACCATCATCTACTGGAGGGCAGAGTGAACCTCACCATCATCTGCTGTTACTACTGGAGGGCAGAGTGAACCTCACCATCATCTACTGGAGGGCAGAGTGAACCTCACTATCATCTGCTGTTACTACTGGAGGGCAGAGTGAACCTCACTATCATCTGCTGTTACTACTGGAGGGCAGAGTGAACCTCACCATCATATGCTGTTACTACTGGAGGGCAGAGTGAACCTCACTATCATCTACTGGAGGGCAGAGTGAACCTCACCATCATCTGCTGTTACTACTGGAGGGCAGAGTGAACCTCACCATCATCTACTGGAGGGCAGAGTGAACCTCACTATCATCTGCTGTTACTACTGGAGGGCAGAGTGAACCTCACTATCATCTGCTGTTACTACTGGAGGGCAGAGTGAACCTCACCATCATCTGCTGTTACTACTGGAGGGCAGAGTGAACCTCACTATCATCTACTGGAGGGCAGAGTGAACCTCACCATCATCTACTGGAGGACAGAGTGAACCTCACCATCATCTACTGGAGGGCAGAGTGAACCTCACCATCATCTGCTGTTACTACTGGAGGGCAGAGTGAACCTCACCATCATCTGCTGTATCTGGAGGGCAGAGTGAACCTCACCATCATCTGCTGTTACTACTGGAGGGCAGAGTGAACCTCACCATCATCTACTGGAGGGCAGAGTGAACCTCACCATCATCTACTGTTACTACTGGAGGGCAGAGTGAACCTCACCATCATCTGCTGTTACTACTGGAGGGCAGAGTGAACCTCACCATCATCTACTGGAGGGCAGAGTGAACCTCACTATCATCTGCTGTTACTACTGGAGGGCAGAGTGAACCTCACTATCATCTGCTGTTACTACTGGAGGGCAGAGTGAACCTCACTATCATCTGCTGTTACTACTGGGTCTACTGGAGGGCAGAGTGAACCTCATCATCATCCAATAGAATAGAATACAGTAGACCAGACCAGACTAGACTAGAATACAGTAGACTAGACTAGAATATGTAAATGTGATGGATCCTGTATCTCTTGTTTGTTCCTGGCTGCCAGTCTTTTCTTTTCCATAAGTTTCTAGTTGAGTCCGCAGATATCTGGATTCTCAGTAACATCTGGATCCTCAGTAACATCTGGATCCTCAATAACATCTGGATCCTCAGCAGTGTTGGGTGTAATGTGTTACAATGTAATGCGTTAGGTACGTTTGTTAGGTAACGAGTAACTTAACGCGTTATTTATTTAATTGAATGAATCCGTTACTAGCTCCTTGTTCAAAAAAGTAATGCTTACTCAAGTTAGTCTTTTGGTCGCGAGCCCTCAGCATGTAGCTACAAGTCTAGGAAAGTTGAGGCTACTTTTTGCTAACCTAGGTACCTACGAAAATGTAAGACAAGAGGGTTCCACTTCGTTTATTTGGTGAACAGTCTCACGAGCCCAACTTACCCAGCATCATGGAGCCGACCAGCTAAATAGTTATTTAAGACTTGCATGTACAGTAGGCCTAATGTTACATGAAATCATGTATTTGAACTCAAGCTTGTGTGATGCGTCGCTGAATCATTGTAGCGGTTTTAGGACTTTATTACAGTAAATTAAGTCTGGTTCAATATATAAGGGAAGTGAACACAATTTTGCGACCATATACCTAGCTATAGCTTAGCTTTGTTTTGGTCCTAGATTCAGACCTAGCCCTGGTAAATTGTAGAGCTAGCTAACTACTAGACTTCTGCCTGGCATTTTACAAAATTATTTATTGATTAAAGAGTTTATTGATTCAAGAACTTCATGCAAATATTGGTTTTCATTATGGTGGATTATTACCTTGATCTGTATGGCTGTATAATGAGGATTGATCATGTTATATGCGAGTGACACTGACTATTCAGTAAAATATGTGCTATTGCTGAGGTCAACTCATTAAATGTGCCTTCTGGGCATAAGAGTGACCAAGGTGAATTGTCTTAGAAATAAAATACTTTTCTTAATGTAACGCAAAAGTATCTTAACGCCTTACTCTCTACAGCAAGTAACTAAGTAACGTAACGAGTTACTTTACAAGAAATGTAACTGTAATTGGTTACTTTAAAAAGTAAGGTTACCCAACTCTGATCCCCAGTAACATCTGTCCTCAGACCCTCTGGTGTCTGGGTTACACGTTCAAACAGGTGTTTTTTGCTTTGCTAGATTACTGTCCTTTCATCCAAGTACAGGACCTTTGACATTTGCATCCCTCCATGAATAGTACAGTAATGTCCAATATAATCTACTGACTACATTCCTCATTAATCTATGACCATGAAGCCAACTCTAAATCCATAGGCAACCAGGGCATCTGCTACCGCAGAAACACTGAGTAATGAAAGTTGGATTGTTCCATTCCTACCAAGTATGCTAATATATGTTAAAAATAAATATTTAAAAAGGTTTGGGGTCTGCATTCATTCAAAATTATGGCACAAAAAAATCTAAACATTATAACGAAAAAAAATACCCTAATTATAATGGGAATTACGGTGGGTACACCCTTAATCTTACTTGGCTTCCTGTGTTTCCTCTAATCTAGACGTTAACAAGTCAAGCATACAATGCAACCTATAATAATGTCCAAAAATAACGAATATGTAACCATATATACTCGTAAATGCACAACACATCAATCCAAATGCACCTCAGCTTTGGGCAGAGCGCTTGGTGTTGGCTACATAAAAATCAAGGCTCTCAAGTTGTATCCAAAGTTTGGCGTGAAATTACCATACCTGTCGAAGAGGAGGTTTGGGTTGCTGATGATGTTTTCTGATTGGCATTTAACTCTGTACAACTACCAGACATATTCCCCTCAGTATGCCTGCGCCTCAACCATTAATTGTATAGGCAAGTTTTACCTTATTTTTCAGCGTGAGAAATTGTTGAAACTCGTGAGAAATATATGGTGAGTGACAGCGTGAGAAATTACTGAAATACGTGAGTCTCACAGCGAATGCGTGAGACTTGAGAGCCCTGTATTATTCGTTATTTAAATAATTGCATAAGCTGCTGCAGGTGTGTTATCTGTGGCACTTTTTAACCGAATGCTTTGCGTAGCCTAGTTTACAGATTATTCATATCAGTGATATATTTAAAGATGCATGTTTTGATTATAATGGTTATGGCAGAACACACGTAGCTTAAGCATTTCTTGACGATTTCAGTTCTCACGATCAACTTGATACAGATGCTGGTTTTGTGGAAGTGCGCCACGAAGAAGACAGGTTTTTGTACAGTCTGAATCTGTGTTGTGGAATAGGGGGAGCGGAGCCTTACCGTTGGCAGCAAAGGCTCCTTCTGAGCCCCTTGATCAGTGATATCCATTTTCCGAAACTTAAATAGTAAAGCCCAGTGTAAAAAAAAACGGTGGTAAACAACTGTCTGGTTATTATTCCAAGTAGCATAAGTCTCGATAGTACCCTAGAGAAACTAAGAGCTGGCATGCAGTGGTCACATGCTTACTAGGCTAGCCGGTGTGGAAGCGTGCTAGATATCATTATTCCTCTTACGGGCGCAGCTTGACTGTTCATCCTCACAAAACATGAGCATCCCAATTGCTGGTCGTGACGCGGCAGAAGCGGAATTGCCGCATTGGGGGAGGCCATTTTTTACTGACAGATGATGTCTTTATTTGAATCGTGATAATATCCTAGCTGCTGTTTTAATTCAGTAAGATATGGAAATAGACCCGAATTAACCTTTTAGATAACAGGCTATATAATATGCTCCTCATGATTTCAGAATATTTTAAGATGTAAGATCACTCTTGTGATAGCTCCCCTTACTAAAGACACCAGTTGAGGACCCACACCTGTTGCCTTGCAGTGTGTACAACCAGCCAAACCCCACCTTTACACTCGTTCGGGGGACGTCACTTGCTCCAACCTAGCATTCTTTCTCCCAAACATCATAGGGAGAAAGAGGTCTAACATGTTGGACCTCCCTTGGGACGTTAGAATATGTTATAATTTGGACGGGGTAAACAGATTCTGATTCTCCAGGTGACTCAATGTAGAGACCTAAGGACTTCACTTGTTGAGAGCCTTCATAATTGCCTATTGGTGAACACCTTTAACGGGAATGTCCGATTGGTTGAGCTTGTGTCTCAGTGCTGATGTATTGTGAACCCGTGCTTAACAGCGTCTCCTTATTCTGGGTACAGACTAAAATATTGTAAAAATATTTTAAGATTATTTTGTGGTGTGTACCCCGCATTATAGCCATTGTTCCTGGCTGTAAGTATTTATAATAGGTCATGATGCCTTTATAATGTCTAATGTTTTTATATATATATACATAGGCCTATATATACTTTTTTACAATACTGCAGAGTTGAGTCATGCATGTGAACTAGATTTCCTGAGGATATCGGACAGGCGTGTGCGTGCTCTGGCTCATTGTCTGTACTGCCCTCTGCTGTACAATATAAGGGCGCCCAGTGGACCTGCAATACGCATGTAGAAGGTCTACCTACACCATACACGAATGGCAATTAACAAAGAAATGCTTTGATTCATTTAATGAATTCATTATAAAAAAAACTATTTCACTGTCATAATATTACGCTTGAGTGCAATCCCATTATTTATAAAGCTAATAACCTGAGGCAAAACGATTTCAACGTTAGTGAAATGCTATATGTAGCCTGCCGGTAGCCTATAATCGATATGTCGAACGGTAAAGGGACAATGCCTTATGTTAATTACAATTTAAGCCTCAGTCGCTGACTTTATGATAACCTTGTAAAAAGAATTGCTTACATTTTGTTTTATTGAAATCATTTGTCTTTAAGATCAGAGTCATTAGATCCTGACTAAAGAAACCTGTTGTGATTGTTTTGAAGATCATGATCTCAACCTACTTCCTGATTATGCACGAGATACCTTTTACTCTGACGTTTAATCACATGGTGGTTGAGACTTGCGACTTTAGAAATGAAGAATACGTTTGTACATGACTGACCAAGTTACATTTATATAATTGTTGTTGTTGTTGCCTTGGTCGTGCTCAAATGCACAACCTTAATCTATAGGCTGTACAGCTCTACTGGTGACAACATCTTAAATCAGGGGCTCCACTCTCCTCTACTGTAGGCTGCACGTGCAATAGCATAGGCCTGTGTGATGCAGCACTGACCAGGGCTCCGTTTCCCGATAAAGGATCGTAGCAACGATCGAGCAAAAAACAAAACCATCGATATTTCTTACGTGCGTTTCCCAAATATGCTCGGAAGGAGTAGGCTATTCTATGCGCTTTCAATTGAGCAATTTTTTTGACGAATTTTCAAGAGACATTTTAGCTATGATGTCTTTGGGAACGACCCGTAAAACTAAGATTCGTTGTATGATGGATTCTACGATCAATTTAGGCTTGCGAAGCTTTCGGGAAACGCAGGTAAGAAATAGGCTAATGATGGATCGTTATTTTGATTGTAGCATTGGCGGTTCTAGACTAATTTTAGTGGAAGGGGGGCTGGCAGTGTTTAATCAGAGGGGCACATTAAAAAACAGAAACAAGGGATATTTAAACATTAAATACTTTAATTTAGCTTTACATTAAAATCATACAAAATGCTCTGGCTCTCCCTCTTCCAGCTCATCAACTCTCTCAATATCTTAATATGTTTCTCTAACTTTTTTATTTACTGGGGCAAAAAAGGCTGCAATGTCCCTTCCTCGGTTCATGATGACTACTAGAAGAAGAAAAACGTGTAAAAAAAAAGGTTTTTATTTCAGTCAGCTCAGGGGGGCCACAGGGGGACCAGGGACATTTTTACAGGAGCACTGGCCCCAGTGGGGCCCCGTTTAGAAACGCCCCTGGATTGTAGAGAACCCTCGTAACAGCTACGATCCATCGTTATTGGGAAACGTAGCCGGTTTGCAGCGAGTTTCCTATGAACATTTTGAGAACCGGGCACTTCGCAAATTTAATGTTTTTCAGGTGTTCTAGGCTACCGCGAGGTGTCCTAGGCTACCGCGATTGCACTTATGCGATTAACAAAGGCATTTTTAATGAAATGAAACTTCGTGGAATAAGAAAATAAGGAAATTCTGTTTAGTTATTTAGAAGCGAATTCGCTTTTACAACCGATTACCAGCTGCTTTCAAATTGGCTGGTTAGCTAACAGAACTACAATATAAAGTTAATTTTGTTACATCAATTAATTATGTCTCTAGTCTACGTCAAAACTGCCAAAAAGCGCTGTATGGTGAATTAGGCCTACTATTATGACAACTGGCTCAACCATTGTGCATGTAATAACTTCTGTTATGAACTAAATGTTTAGATGTTTGTGGTGTTACTGGTAAGACAATTTAACAGAGAACCATATAGTACATTTTGATCCACATAACATAATCAATTTAGGAAACAACAGACTAATGAAGGCACATATTCATGTGCATTAATGTAGGCTACACAGCATTGGCAAATTGACTACAATAGATGTGGAGGTTTAACAAGTACTTCAGAGATGACAGAATTTCAATTGTGATCTGAGAAATATAGGGACCAAAACCACTGAGAACAACTGTCATCACCAGCTGCATCACGGGCACTCTAATATCCATAATTCCAAAAATCTGTCACTGATATCATCGCGGCACTCTACCTTGTTTTAATTCCAGGAATCTGTGTGTGCCACTAATTTTATCACGGGCACCATGCACCATCTAGTTCAAGTACTCTATGTTGGTGTGTTTCACTGACATCCTAATAACTGACTGCATCACGGGCACTGTGTACTAGGTGTACTAAACAAGCAACATCGTGATGGGATCAGAAGTTTAGCCTGTTTAGTTCTGATCCCGTCTCACCCTCAATATTATGCGTTCCCTGTTGCCCCATAAATGGCCGTTTGCCCAATAATATTGCCTTTTGCTGTATCCAATAAAGGTTAGCCTACAACTTTGTTACCGCATGAACAACCATTGTATCTATTAGTCTTTGGAAGTGAGTAATTCATGCACGCAGTCTGGCACCACGTGACACAGTTTTAAGGTTTAAAGTTGTGACCTTTGGATATGCGCATAAGGATACCATATGGCTAAGTAAATGCGTGAGCAAACGTAATGATATTTTCTACAAAGTTCTATTTAGTGGCAAAAGACTACGTTTAAAATACATATTGCATGTCATTATTTACATTGTTCCGTTATATTTATTGCATTAAAGCACGTTACAGCGAATACAGAAGCTTTTCACAAACAACAAAAAATCTATGAAAATAACAGGTCCGAGACTTAAAAATGAAACATTTCCCCCTCACAGTAGACCTAGAAATGCGTACATTATCAACATTAATAACAATTTACCCACAACTAATGAATTTGATTAAATCTAAATATGGTTAGGTCCGCATTTGTCTAACATTGGACAGTGATAGACAAAATGGGCATTGGGTCGACTTCAGAAATGATTACAGCCTACCTCGCTGCTATAACAGCATATTAATCCCTATGCTACACAACATTATAGATATTATTTAAATAGTTCAAACTAACACTTTGTATGCGATCACACTGTACGTTATTTGCATTTTAAACACAACCAAATAATATTTTTTTGTAAATATCAAAATTGAATCCAATAGTTTACATTCAGTCACTAAATCACCAAATAGTTAAATGTTTGGCCCTATATACATTATTTTCATAATTACAATGACTGTTGACTGAAAGCTTCGGAATGGCTGAACAAATTATTGTCTCCGATGTCAAACTTTATGTCCCTTAACACGGTGTAACATTTAGTCGCCTCCAAATCTTTAGTCAACTTTGAGATATGTGCAACAGACAGACAGACAGACAGACTGACAGACAAATAGATAGATAAATAGATAGATAGATAGATAGATAGATAGATGTAAACAAGGTCACGCAATGTGATTTTTTAACTATGTGGATAGAAACTATAGTAACCAATGTCTTTGGCACAATTTTTCTCACACTCTCTTGGTGCCAACATCTCGGATTTTAACGGGGACACTGTCTCCGAAACTGGTGTGGCAGACGGAGAAATTCTTCTCCTTTTTGCTTGCTCAAAGATTCCAGAATCACTGGAATCAATTGACTTTATTGAAGACGGTGTCTCTATCCAGCTGGATTCGGACAAGTCTTTTGGTTTTGCCTCGTCTGACGCCCCTATTGGAGACCGCTCTGTGGGAATGGCGTCTCCCTCCTCGGCCAGGTAACTGGACGGGCCCGTTCTGCCGGTAACAGTATTCGTGGGCCAGCATGAGAGAACGGAGCTCGACTTGCTACAGTACTGTGGTGGCGTACGGGCGCCCCAGCCTGACGGATCGGCGTAATACCCGAGCGGTCTGTTGGAGCAACCTGCCGTGGAGAGGGGAAGCGCCTTCACTCCAGCCGCTGCGTAGGACAGCAAGGTGGCCGCGTTGCCGGCAAAATCTGCAGCAGCGGCAGCATCGTATGCCGAGGCGGCAAAGTCCAGTCGGTTGTTGGCAGGGGTGACAAACCAACGCTGTGGGGAAGCAACTGTGGGCTCTTCGGTTTGTTGCGGGGATAGCAAGCTGTTACTAAGTGGGACGCTGCGGTCCGTGCCAGGACCGGTCCCTACGCCAGGGTGAAACCGAGATTTGGCATAAGTGCTGACAAATTGGTCCTGCAGGAAGGAACCAGTCATGGCATATCTCGCACCAGGCACGATCTGTGAGCGAGGCGAGTCACCCGGTGATGGCGTTAGGCGGTCAATGTCGCAACCTGTGTAGACCCTGACAAGATGAGAGAAAACAGACAAACAATTTATAAAAAGAGAATATTTGAGCAACCAAGCAAACTGGATTTATTAACGATTATGCGTAAAACAAAAATCGAAAAGTCTATAGGAAATATCTATAAAGGCTTACAGCTATATTAGGACACGTTTCATATTTCATCCACGTCGCCTTAATACCTTGTTAGCAGAACTATATTCATGTCAGAATATTCTGTCGGAATATCATTGTTAAATTAACCCAATACTCCTTTAGGAAAGGAGATTATTTTTATATCGTTAAATAACCGAGGAATTAGTTTATGAAAGACCGCGCACAGTTGACTACATTTTCCGGAATTAACTATAAAGGCATATATTTATTTCAAAATATCAAATGGAATGTGTTATTAATCACCAATTGGTTAAATTGGTTTTAGAATTGTAAACATTTTACTTTATTGTTGCATTGATGTCCTTAAAAGTGCAGCAACAGGCTATTTGTCATATCTGATTAATTATTCAAACTTATCCTGACGCTGATAGATGCTTGATCTGTTAGACAGACAATATGTTTACTGCTCAAATTTTTATTTCTGCTGACAACACAATTAAGCAGAAAATAAGAACATATAGTCTTACGTGTCATAGTTGTCCCGAAATCCTTTGGCAAATGGATTGTGGTCGATCTTTAACTGTGTAATCTGCAAAATGACATACATTGATCTATGAGAGATATCATACAGTTGAAGCATATCACCTAGATGTTCAATTTCAGCACAAGAAACCTTTAACTTACATCGGTATTCTGGTAAGCCGTGACTGCGATAAACTGTGTTTCTGGGAAGGTAAAAGTCTGTACTCTTCCAGGTTGGCTGGAGTCCTCAGTTCCATCTTCGTTAACTTCCACCACATGGAGTCTGGGCTGGTACTTGTGAAGAGACTGAAGAACCACCATCTGGAGGTGTAAAAATAAGAGGAACATTTTATAAATAACAGCTACACTGAAGGTGTAATAATACTTGTATCTAATACATCCTAATATTTCGCAGCGAAATAATTGAAACTGAGAATAACAACGATATTCGTTTGAGTTGTTCATAAAATAAAATGGTGCAATAATTATTCATTGAAAATGAACCACCGGGAAAATGTGTTCAAATGAACAACAGGGTAAATGCAATGATCTATGCGTAAAAAAGTGTGTTCACCCGCCATGTTTCAGTGATTGAGGGTATTTTCCCATGAGGTTGTCACTATAATAGCATGCATGATATAACATTTAGTTAAACCACAAAATATCATGTTAGTATGTAGTCCAGGCGAAGCTGACCTGGCCCGTGTTGTTGGAGGCACCCTTATTGTTTGTTAACTTCAGTTTTCCAAAAGAAATTTCTTGGCGCATCCAGTGCGCTCCGGTGTTCGGTGAGTCGGGGTGCATGTAAACTCTGTTTCCTGAAGATAAATAACAAAAGACAACATTGAAGTAATTTCTAATCTTTAAACATATACCTTTTTTATATTTATCACAAAATACTATCCGTTCGGAAAGTTTTCGGCTATGTTTGTTTTTTTCATTGTGCGTATCAGAACGAACATGTGATCGGTTGTACAACAAATCCACTTAGTTTGCAAAGGTGTTTCTAGATCATAATCCTTTACAGAGTTATATGGGCTTACAGAAAGATAATACCTGTCACATTTGTGTCAGCCTTTCCACATGGTACCCATTTTCCGCCTTGAAATCGCCAGTGATTTGGGTCAGCAAGGATAACGTCCACAAATATGTTGTAATGCGCCGTAGGATCGAGACCAGAAATGTTGAAACTTAGAAAAGGAAACATTCGTCTGCGGGTAATAACAAATAAAGTACATCGTTCAGCGTTCACAGAAAGCGTCAGTTCGTGCAAGCAGTAAATGGCATGCGTGTAGCAAACCTTATGACGTCTGGAATGCCTCAGTAATTACTTATATGATTTGAAACTATTAATATGGAATTAACAAAAACTCAAAAATATTTTCTCACACGCAACATTGAGATATAGGTCATGAATAAATGTCCACCACACCATAGCAATACCAACACTTGTAATTAAGATAAACACTGATATGACAGCGAAGCTGTGGATACCCACCGTCCTTGTTTAGTGATTATCATCTCTGTTTGATGTCTGTGGAACTTCAGCCATAGGGCTCTGTTACACAGATACACCTGGGCTTTCCCAGGTACGAGCCCAGCTTGCGCCGAAGAAAACTGGTAGAACGCCGCTCCTTGGTACGTGTGTCCATACTGTTGCGCGTAAGGGTAGCCCGCGGTGGGATAGCCTTGTGCAGAGCTGTTGGTCAGTAGACTGTTGTACGCTCCATTGGTAATGACCGGGTGATGGGCCATGTAACGACTCGGGCTTCCAATCGAAAAAGCCGGGTGCGCAGGTCCATGTTGACTCGGATAAGGGAACATAGCACTTGGAGTTGCTGAGACGGACTGGGGTTGGCTAGATTGAGAAAGGATATACCTTTCTCCTGCTGATCCATCGAAATTATGACGAATTTCAGAGACTCCGTGAAGATCAGGAGAGAGTTTGCCTCTCTGGACGTCCCCTGGTGCGTCCTTGGAGTCGGGAAAATTGTCTGCCTCTGACTGATTCGTCATCCCCCTGGAGTTTTTTTTCAGAGGTGAACTTCTCTCCAGGTTGTCACTTGCAGATATAATAGGATGGTCCTGCAATGAGAGCTCAGATCCAACGGAGTTCGAGTAGCCACTACCCACATTCATAAATTTCTTCGAGAGCACACTAGATGGTGAGATGCAATTCTCGAGCTGCATAGCTCAATGGTAAACGTGCTATAAGCGCAATTTATATCAAACCACAGTCTTTTACCCACGCCTAGCTAATCCAACAGGATGAAAAACGCCTTCCTATGGTTTGAGGGTACTTGAGTACGGCAGCAAATTAGCCAATTGACACCATCCTGCAATCAGGGAGGATTCGCTTTTCATCACTCTTTCAGCGATGCTAATGAAACAAGAATTGCCATTGGTTAACTCAAGACGATAATTTAATTAGACAGTTCTTAATTAGGAGAATGTGAGGGACTGTGCGCAGACCGGATTCGCTTGTATAGACAATCAAGACATCATGTCATAATCTAAACAAAGTTAAGATTTGATGCGATAGCTGCCCGTTTTTAACTGTTTATTTTCTGTTGACGCCACACCAAGAGGCTTCCCTTGCAGGTTTCACAAACAACGTCCACGGGGCGGATGGACACAACCAGACTTTCGTGGCAACATTTCTGTCCCCGCAGTGAATTTCCTCAATATTAAGGAGAGCATGCGTTGTTTACCTATTAATGGGGTATGAGTGGCAAAGTATGTTTACCGGAGAAATGAAAATATATTATTAAAACACCAAAAATGACAGGCAATGACGGGCAGTGCATCTGATGCTTTAAAATGTTTGTGATATAGCGTGAAATCATGGCAGTTCTCTGAAGATGTGTTTATGAGTCCCTAGGTATGTAAATATTTCATCACAGTACGTCCAAAGTTCAGAATCAAGGCATTGGTAGCCTAAATGCACTGGTAAATATAGCAGCCTATACAACTTAAAAAAAAATACAAATACAAATCCTAAACAAAAAATACAGTCATTATAGTTAATGCCTTTTAATACAGATTTTAGTATTTTGTATAGTTTGGCAGGTCATTGTCTATCAGCCACTGAATGTTATGAAACTTTTGTAACAAACAGACTAAATGGCAATAGACATTTTGTATTCAGTTCGCAGATACTTTATACAATGGGTAGATATGATATAGGCCTAGTATAATATAATAATGTATTTTCATTGGACTTCGTCTACGTCTTAATGTTTTTTTATCAATGTTCCCATGACATCTATAGAATACTAATAAGCCATATAAGGATAAGCTCTCTTTCGGAGAAAAAAACTATCAAAAACAAGTGTAACGTTCACAGCCTAGAAGTCTTGACCAATTATTTTATCTGCAGGCTATGCATAGCTCGCTTGATCGGGAACAATATGACATCGTCATTTGGCAAAATCTAAGTGTGCCATGAATCTCGTGGGCTGGAGCCAAAACGAACACCGTGTTTTTGCTGTATACTCGGGTGGCAGCAATCCAACTCTGTACTTATGCCAATACCGACAGAAATACAATAGAATGGTTCGGCAAGATTAAGTTTTGTTAAATGAAGATAAGTCATCTAAGCCCTTTTCTTATAGGATTGACTTATTTCAAAGAAATATGCCTTTTTTATTCAAATACACATTAGTTATATCCAATTAATCAATGTCCCATTCTCCAAACAGCGCCCGTTTTAATTCTAAAACTGCGCATTATCATAGTAACCTCGTATTTTATTAGAGACTGTATATTGTTTATTGCGATCTTGAACCCAAGTGAAACAGTTTTCTTCCTCGAGCTTGCCTTTAGCGGCCAGAAAGGAAAAGAGCTCTTAAAGTGAGCTCAGCGATGCGAATTTGGAACCCATTATTAGTCCCTATTTCAATAAATACTAAAAGTCAGATTATATTTTGCGGCATTATACAACAATTAAGTGTCACAGTTCGAAATAAATATAAAACAAGTAAAAAATTTAAGGGTGCAAAAGCTAAACCCTATCTCTGAAACAGGGTTTTACAGCGAGGTGAAATGGTGAGCGGTGTAATGATAAGCTCTGCATCTGTGAGGCTAACAAGAAAGGTCATTACAGGAGGGCAATAGGGTCCAGCAATCTATTCCTGTGAAACTACAAGCACGGGCTTGCCTGTGCCTGGGCTGGTGCGCGGGCCCTGTCCTGCTCATTACAGGATTATGGTTCACTTCCATCACTGATCTTTAATAAGCAAACGGAGTTGGCTTTCTCTCTCTCTCTCTCTCTCTCTCTCTCTCTCTCTCTCTCTCTCTCTCTCTCTCTCTCTCTCTCTCTCTCTCTCTCTCTCTCTCTCTCTCTCTCTCTCTCGCTCTCTCTCCGGGCGAAACCAATTGTTGAATCAGGCATGCACCCTAGTTTGTCGCTCACGCACCCCCTCCCCCAGATGTTGTGCGCCTTTGTTGTTTATCAGGCCCACCACTGTGCTCTTATTAGCCCAGCTAGCGGCCATAACCACAGAGTACAGCCTGATTAGCCTCCTCCTCCGTCCTGTGCCACAGGGGGCTGTGTGTTTCCTTAGAGAACACCTCCACCTGGGAAGCAGGCTTGGTAGCTAACCTCCACTGACCAGGTCATGATGCTCTGTAATCAACTGTTTAAGTCGTTCATTGAAAAAAATGGTTGTATGGTATTGATTAGTTAAAATTGTTGACATTTAATTTTTACTTGATTTTTATTGTATTTTTATTTATTTTTTAATGAAAATTGAATTGGTGTAGGAGTTATTTATAATGACCTCTTTGGTGGTGTTTGTATTAGAGCTAAAGGGATTTTATTTTTATTTTTTTAAGACAAGATATCAACATTTCAATTGTTGTGCCAAAATGGTGTGTAGCTACCACCTGGGTGTAATCTAATGACTGTGATGGACGGTGAGCAGGGGCTGAGAGTGAGCCACAGCACAGGGACTTACCTAATGCCGGCTCTGTCACTTCAATGATGTGAACACAGCACACAAAATGACAACAAAATTATAGCCAGCAAGGATATGGGGACACAGTGTGCTGCCCCAGTCAGATGCAATTTGCTTTTCCTGACTATGAAATGGCTTGTCTCTTGTCGGATGGGTAAACATTTCCCTGTCAGGCCGGTAATAAGGGATGAGCCACACTGGGCTCAACTAAGAGGATAGAGACAAGGTTATTGGGGATTCATGACAGGTAGTGGCTTATATTACAGTGGCCCTAAAAATTTCATGGGAATGCATTTAAGATGGCCTTTAAGTTATTTATATGTTGTTTGCTGGATGTCACTTTCAGATTTCCATCAATAAATCAAGTTGAAGGATTTTTTTGATAGGTATAAAAAAAAAAGACCAGGCCTTATTTTTGTTGTTGTTTGTTTTTGCAATTAAAAAAGATCCACAACAAGGCAGATTACTAATGAGTTCCAAAGACACGTGCTGTGTTTGCTTGACGCTAACCTGACCACTGGCTCCTGCCTCTGTGTGTCCCCTGTCAGGGAGGATCACGGTGCTCTCTTGAAGGAGGACATCTGGTGATGTGCCAAGGGGCCAGCGTGGACAGTTGTGGCTTTTAAAGTCTTATTAACCCTCCTCCCCTGACACACTGAGACACGCGGCCATGTCATCCCAGAAGTGCACTCCTACAGCGCTCATTATTGATGTCCTCTCAGGTCCACAGGCCCTGAGACCGCCCCCCCTCTTGACCACGAGCCAGACGGTGTCTGGGCAGGGGACGGGATACGGCACTAGCAGAGACGGCTTTTTCAAACATCCCTAAAATCTCAATCTGTAGTAGTCAGTAAAATAAGCACTTTCAGAGACATTTAAAACAATATATATCCTTTTTATTTATTTAAAGATAATAATAATAATAATTTCCATTATTTTGCATTATTATATGTAGCCCACTATTGTAAATTAAATGTATGTAGTAATGTTTTTTGTTATGGAAAAATGTGTTAACTATAGGAACACACTGCTAGACAGTTAAATAGATTGTATTAAGTATGTGATGCTTTTGAGTTTCAGGGAAGCATTGTGTGTTGACCACTGTATGACAGAGGCAGTAAGATCACTGGTCCTGTACTCCTGGTTCAAAACCAGCCGAGTGTGGGGATCCTGCTTTTAGTATGCTGACTCTGGAAAACACTGACTGGAAAACGCATGAGAATAGTGCTGGATACATCTTCATGCATTTTCTAAACCATGAAAGCATCCATTGGGAGCACCTTATAATGATGCAATATTTGCTCATATTTAGTGAATGTTGTCTGTTGCAGTGGCTACATCTGCAACTATGGAGCCTTAAATTGAACATCTTCACACTGTCACTGAAAATAGAGTTATTAACAGAAATCCGTAATGGATTCATTAATAAGGTGTAGGAATAAACATGTTATCAAACCCAGTCAGTACTTGCTAAGTGTTACAGAACCCACTCTGAGGTACTTGTAATTCTAGGACAGTTCATGGAGGTTTTATGCATAATCATGCTTGGAAGTCTTGACTTTGCTGATATGCATACCCATTTTTTTGTGAGAAGTGCCATTTTTAATGCAATTTCAAATGAATCACTAAGTGACTGTGCAGAAGTATGTTAATACAATGTTGTGAAAAAGCTAATCCCATCAGTGGCACACATTAGCCTTCCCATAGTGTTAGATTAATCTTTGGGACTAATAGGAGGCCTAAGCATTTAATGCAATGATTTAATTAACATAAGTGGTTCTTCCTCAAACAAACCAAACAATGGCGATTTAGTTAAATGTGATAACATTTTCTTTTAAAAGTCTACAGTTAATTTAGACAGAGGCCAAAGGACAGGTGATTTAGTTGTCATTGCCCTAACCTCTGCTGGGGCACAACCGTGTGGTCATTAGCACATGTTCATAGATGTAATTATTATGCTGTGAGAATGAAGGCAAAGCGATCTTTCACCATCCATCGAAAAGAGGACAACAGCAAGCCTGAGGAGGGAGAGACCAGCTGAGGAGGGAGAGACCAGCTGAGGAGGGAGAGACCAGGTCAGGAAGGAGAGACCAGCTGAAGAAGTAGAGACCAGGTGAGGAAGGAGAGACCAGGTCAGGAAGGAGAGACCAGTTGAGGAAGGAGAGACCAGGTGATGAAGGAGAGACCAGCTGAGGAGGGAGAGACCAGCTGAGGAGGGAGAGACCAGCTGAAGAATTAGAGACCAGGTGAGGAAGGAGAGACCAGGTCAGGAAGGAGAGACCAGCTGAAGAAGTAGAGACCAGGTGAGGAAGGAGAGACCAGGTCAGGAAGGAGAGACCAGTTGAGGAAGGAGAGACCAGCTAAGGAAGGAGAGACCAGCTGAAGAAGTAGAGACCAGGTGAGGAAGGAGAGACCAGTTGAGGAGGGAGAGACCAGCTGAGGAAGGAGAGACCAGCTGAGGAAGGAGAGACCAGTTGAGGAGGGAGAGACCAGGTGAGGAAGGAGAGACCAGGTCAGGAAGGAGAGACCAGTTGAGGAGGGAGAGACCAGCTAAGGAAGGAGAGACCAGGTCAGGAAGGAGAGACCAGTTGAGGAGGGAGAGACCAGCTCAGGAAGGAGAGACCAGTTGAAGAGGGAGAGACCAGCTAAGGAAGGAGAGACCAGTTGAAGAGGGAGAGACCAGGGGACTCTTTGTGATCTTCCTTATCCTCTGGCTCCACAGAGCATCCCTACCACTGCTTTGTAGAGCTAACTCACTGATGTCTATTACTGGATTCATCAGATGGCTTGGATATAATGTCAGGAATCACCATGTGTGGAAAAAGGTCTAATGTCCCAACTAAAACTTCTGTTAGCACCTGCTAGTGACCTGTTATCAGCTGTTTGGTTTGTTGCTATTCTCTTGAAATATTCAGAAGGCTTAGTGACCCTGGGAGTGCAGCTGGGGTTTGTGAACATTTTGTTATTTCTGCTGCCATGTGCTGTCAGGCGACCAGCAGAAACATGGTCCAGTATTCCCAGTAACCCCACCACATGAAAGATTCAGGCTGACTCCACTTTTTAAGCCATTTCTGATGAAAAGCACACAGAAATGAAACTGACTTATGCCAAATGAATATCACTGAATCGCTGTGATTGTGGAGCGCATGTTTGTAACGTGGGAATTATTTATAAAACATCAATTCCATCTTAAGAGTAGTGATGCCATGAAGTGCACATATATCCCAAAGGTCTTTCTCAAAGAATGCTGGTGCACCAGAGGCCATAAACCATCACCATCAGGGGAAACCATCACCACCAGGTGAAACCATCACCACCAGGTGAAACCATCACCATCAGGTGAAACCATCACCACCAGGTGAAACCATCACCATCAGGGGAAACCATCACCACCAGGTGAAACCATCACCATCAGGTGAAACCATCACCACCAGGTGAAACCATCACCACCAGGTGAAACCATCACCACCAGGTAAAACCAACACCACCAGGTGAAACTTCTTCTCCACCAGCCTCGGCTTACTGAGTCAAATAGTTTCTCACATCACATCACTTTCAAAGGGAAGTGTTAATCACCCAGTTATAACTGAGATGAGTTTTACAGTGTTGAATTATATCCAAAAATTGCTAGGATTTTTTTTTTTTTTTTTTAAGATTGACCTGCGTTAAAATCCCAGATTTGGCAATCATGCCAAATTATAAAAAAATACTTTCAATATGACATTACAAGAAAAACATACATTTCCCTCAACACAAAAATGTAGTATTCTCAAGGTGAAGAGAGAATATTTGAAAAATGGTAGCAAACAGGCGATTGTCGTGTTACAGGAATAATCTTCATTAAAATCACAGGCAACAACAGCAGGCCAACACGAAGCTCATTGAGAATGCAGCGTGAAAAGAGAGGCCCGCAGATTATCGCTCCAACTCATGTTTAATTTATCTAGGAGCAATACAGTCAGACACCCTTCCGTTTCAAAGGAGTAGTGGCTGGTAAAATCTGGAATAGAACCCAAAAAGGCAGACTTGGAAATAACTGAAGCAGGACACGATTACTCACTCCACAAGATGGGTGAGTGAACATTTGAGAGTGAAAGCACTGGAAACATCTTCAATATGTTTAGCACAGCTTCACAGCAGCGTAATATCACCGGTTTATGGTCATATATATTTTAGGAGCCCTCCACCAAAGCAACGTTAACAAAAAAAGTGCTCACGCACGTGCCAAGCATGCTATATATACAATGCAGTAGTTAACATTTGTAATAATTGTGAACTGAGTAAAAAAATTGGTAGCTACAGACGCTCTTCTGAGTACATTGGTAGACTGTCTGAAAAAAAAAAGAGTTAAGCAATACAAGCAGAAAACCAGTGTCCTTGCCACTCAGCTATGAAAGGTAGCCCTAAGCCAATTTCTGTGTGCTGTATGCTGCGCCTTTCTCCTCCTCCCCATGGCAGGGAGAAATGGAATTGCCTCTCACATTCAAAGACAGCTCTGTGAAGGTGATAATAGAGCTACTCCCTGCTGTCTACAGGGAGGAAACAGGAAAGTGGCATATGGGGCCAGGAACCGAATGGAGAGGAGAAGAGACCAGGCGAGGGAAGCAGCCACAGGAAAGGTTAATGATCAGTTCTCAATTCAGGAGGGAGGAACTCTGTTCTACCACGAAAAAGAAGAGAATTGTGACATGATTTACGTCTCAGTAACTTGACGTCCACCTTGCCTCAAAACAAACTGCTAAAAACACGTCTTCATGCCGCCCTACTACAACCAAGCTAAAACAGAGATGACCAATGAAAAAAGGTCATCTCAAATTCGACGGGTAAACAAAGTTTTCAAAAGGGTTAGCCGACCACACAACCACTAATCACGTAACTATGGCAAAAGTAAACCCAGCCGTCCTGCAGCACAGAGGGTTCCAGTATGCAAGCAGGCAGACAGAGGCTTGACAGAAGCTACGCACAGACCGACCAGACTCTCAGGTGGAATGGAGGACAAAGATGAGGAATGAGGCCATACCTGGGATGAGGGTGACGTTTCCTGCCTTAGCAGCATGGTCCAACCAGACTACAGCCCTGCGCTGGGTGTTCATCTGGACTGCAGACAGCGGTCCTCCCAAGCTCAGGGGCTCTGACACCAGCCCGCCTGCCCGCCGCCCCTCACCCCTCAGGCCTGCAGGAGCTCAGAGGGATGCCACCCTCCAAATGACCAGGCACCTGCATCCAACTGGGGATAAATTAGACAGAGGGGTGCGTGGGATCCAAGGGTGTGAAGAAGAAAAAGAAAACAAAGGGACACCGAGAATTGAAAACAGGAAAATGAGTGCTGTGTGTATGATAGGAGGCGTGTTAACATTAAGAGGGATGTACATTAGCGGAGAGAGAACTTGCTTTCAATTTTTCACCCTGTTACCACACACCTTGGCTGAAACAGTTGGTACCCTTTCAGCACATGTGGCTGGATACCCACCCTTTAAGTATCAATTAAATCACTGGTGAGACTAAGGAATCCATCATGAAGCAATTTACACTGTGTTGCAGAGCTGCTAAACCTTTGTTCACATTAATCTCAAGCTTTTTCTCCTACTTCAGAAGTATTTGGCAAAGAGGATGACAACTGTTGAAGGGAGAGAGCTTCAGAAAAATAACAGATTTTTCTAGTTATTTTTCTAGTTTTATATCTGTCTCTTGTGGATCATGGTTCACGCAAGATCAAACTGGAACAGCACACACCCACACACAAACACGTATATCCTGGATGTAATACTCCACACAGTCTTGTAACAATAATGAAAGAGTCACATATTAAGCGGGTGCCGTGTGACCGAGCTCAAGCGACAGCAGGATAGCCAGAAACATCACAGAAGACAGGTTTTTCTGCATCTGACGGGGAGATCATTTGGACATGACAAGATAACACTTAGACACGGAGGTGACATGACAGTGTGTTTGGGGGCAGATGGATGGATACTGAGCTGGGGTCAGGGGGCTCACAGGGCTGTCTGGCCGTGCCATCGCTCCCCACCAGCTAAGGACAATACTGGTTTCAAGTAGTCTTGAATATGTATTTAATGGATGTATCTCGCCTCATTTTAGCAAGGACGCCAGAAGCAATAATTACGTTTCCATAATCCAAGGCAGGTTTTGATGGGTTGGTATGGTAATTAGTAGAATTGCATAATATTAGGGTATATACGCCCATGCAGCATAAAAAAACCATCAGTGATGATGAGATGGGAAGGGAATATAGTGTAATGAGTCTAAGCAAGGTAAGTGACATGGCCTTGTTATTGCTGCTGTCAGTCGTCGAACATTTAGAATGACTGGCAGGCAGGAGACAGGCAGGGATATTTCACAAAACACCGAAAATTATCATTCTGAGGTGCAAATGAAATCCATGGTAATATGTTGATGGTAATATGTTACCATGGATTATTAGATTCACTGCTTTGTCTCATGTTGATGTAATCATGTTATGTGTATGTGTTGGGCAAATGTCAACTATTTACTACTTTCTTCGCAGTGCATGTAATTTACACATTATTATCACAAGGTTAAGGTTATGTGAAAGATGGGGATTGGGGTCATAAACGTCCCAATTCAAAATGAAAAGGTTCATATACTGCATTAAATGTAAAAAGTAAAATAATAACTACAAAACAGAATTTTGGTGCACCTAACTATAAAGCTGAAAACATACACCCAAAAAGGATTTAGGGCTTGGTTCAATATTACAGAATCCCACATTGAACTTGGATGTAGGATTGTGTTAGAACAGCAACATGTCCCTTGACTACTCTAGAAAACTCTCCCATTGTCTCTACTGATCTCCATCCTCTATTCCTTCCCACCTAAATCTATAGGCCTAAATAAAAAATCTAATATTTTGTTCAAATATTCACCAGTGTGTTTCTCTCCGCGCTTGTTTGGGAGTGTGCTTTAATAATGCAGAGACAGGAGACAGGATCCTCCCACTTCAGGTCTCCACAGACACGACAGAGGGAGTCGTTCTGATCCTGCTTTGCCGCCATCCATCCAGATGACATCACCGTCACTTGCACCAGGCCTACGAGACTAGACAGTACAGTAGTGGCCCGATAACTTGAACCAACTCCAAACCTCGCCAGTTACTACTTGCTTGCAGATCAATCTATTGGCCATCTGTTGATTCCCCCAAACTGTGGTCTGACTGCCAGTTCTAAATGGAACATGTTCCCTGTCTGTGTATTGTCCAACACAGCAGCTATGACGTCTGTGAGAGAGGGCCTCGTCCGTGTTCAGTGTTCTTCATGTGTTTCCGTGGTGTAATAATGTGATGAACACTGGGATAGGCAGTACAGGAGCTTCAAGACAACAACAAGCTCATCTCCACGCAACGGCAGCCTAGGGCCCCTACCCCACGACTGAGGCACAGGGAGCACTTTGTAGGTTGTTGTCACAGGTACAGCGGGGGAGAAAGCCGTCCTTGTCTTCCCAAGGTGGAAGACGTGTGAACAGCATGTGCAGCCAATTTGCTTTGAGCGGAATTAAAACGAAAGAAAAACAAAACCTGAATATGTTTTGCATCATCTACATCTGTCAGTTAGACTGTGGGTGTTTCCAACATTTTGGGACCCGTTTAGTTCTTTATTTCTACATACACACCCAAACAGCAATACTTCAGCTATTTTTCATTTTACTTTGAAAAGTAATACTTTCAACTGGTACATCTGACAGCAATAGTTAAACTATGACAAATGATCAGATTGGGGGTATAAATATATTAAACTATGCAAGTACACCTACCAGTTGAAATTATTACTTTTCAAATATGTATGTGTACTTCCTCATGGAGTATATAAACAGTATATTTATATGTTGACATATACAATAGTCCTATATTTTAGTTTTTGTTTTTCTTGAGTATATATATAGAGAGAGAAAAAGTTCAATCAAATCACAGACAAAGACAGAGTGTGAATATTGGCACAGGAGGGACCGATCCTGGGGGAATTGGCGGGGCTAACAGCAAAAAGAAGCATTACATATGGTGTGCCATTTTCACAGCTTCCACAAAGGGAAAGTACAGAGTGCTATGTCTCACTATCTAAGACCGATAAACAATGAACAAAATGTGCTAGAGATTAAAGTTGTGAGATAGACTACGTGTAAACGAGCAAATGATGCAGAAGAGACAAGCATAAAGAGAATACTGGTGAACCCACAGCAGGGTATTCAATAGAGAGGTTCAAACACTAGATTGAACATGAGAGCAAAGAGACTGGGCATTGATGAAGCCATCCTCCCACTAATGCAATGAGGTGTCAGTCAGAGAACTGGTCTGCCAGAATGACTTTCAATTCTACCCAGGCCAGATGGTTTCCTAACACTGAATAAATAAATGGGTTTGGTTTGTAGACCTCTCCAGCAGAGTTCACGCTCCTCCACCACACTCAGGACAACCGGACGGTCATCCGAAGAGCAGGAAAGCTATGATCTGGTAACCCTGAGCAAACACAACATGTGTTAGAGAGAGCAAACAGGGTTTTCAAGGCTCCTCTGACTGTTGGAGTTGACTAACATGTTCACAGTATCTAAAGCTGTTATGTTGACAGAGTGCTAAGACAGGGCCTTTGTCATCATAACTGTACACAACTCACACCTAAAAGTGTTATCCACCATGTTCTCCTCCTCTACAATTTGTTAACATCATTAGATAGATCACTTCACCTTTTCCAGAGTGTGAACTGGTATCAATTATTTAGCTGTCTTTCAATTATTATATATTGTTAAAATACCTGCTAATGAATTGTGAAGCCATGTGTTATGGTGTGATTGTGGTCTAGCTACGGGTAATACATGGTTGGGCATTAACAGTGGTATGCAAGCACCTTTTTCAATTACATCTACGGGTGTGTGTGTTTTTCCTTCGTTCATTAAGCATGTGGCTGGTGTGTGAGTGTCCACCTCACAAGTAGACTGAGGTGTTTCTGAGGGGGCCGTGTGCCCCCACGTGCCCCCATGCAAGGCCACGTTTCCCTGTAAAAGGACTCTGTGGAAAACAAAAGAGAGGCCCACTGTGATTTTCACCAGGGGCTTGAAAATTCACACCTGTGTAAGGTGTTGTTCAGGAGACTGATAAACATGTGTGAATCTGAAGGGCTGGACTGGAATGAGCACCTTATCCAAAGGAGAACTGACGTTTAAATGATATATATATATATATATATATATATATATATATATATATATATATATATATATATATATATATATATATATATATATATTGAAAGCAAGAGAAAGGGAGATACTTTTTTGTTCATATTAAACAAACAAAAACGAGGAGAAAAAAATCCCAGAGCAGGGTATCTTAGATACCACAGCAGTGTGTCTAATTGAAGCTGCACGTGGCCATATGGACATGTGCGAAAATAGAATGTCCAAGAACTACATAAGGATTATGTGGCGCTTGGAAAAAAAATACAGCTTTTCCAATATTATCTGTCTGATAGTCAATGGCCAAACCTTGTCAACAGGAGACAGAATTATAATGACAGTTGATACAAAGATACTTTGGCAAAATAATTGCGACGAATCCTTTTCAAAAAAGGGAAAAATACAGAAAGTTGAAATGGTCTGGACAAATGACTTTCAGTGCTGTCTCTGTCAAAACTGAAATCACAGGCCTGGATAACAACAGATCATGGGCTGAAAAACAAAGTGCACGTGAGGCGCTCCGCCTCTCCTTGCGTCGGTGATGTTCAAGAGGCAGTCTGTTATTTGAGGTGTTAATTGGCAAATTCAGTACAAGTCAAGAGCGTGTTCCCTGTCGTCCTCGACCGGCAAGGGTAGGTCATTAAACCGAGAATGGATTCTTTAATGCTGCCTTAACCCTTGCGATGCGAGCTATCGTTTTATTCCACTAACCTCCCCCCCCCCCCCCCCCCCCCCACGGGTCCACTCCACCCCCATGTGTTATGAAGAAAAACAACCATCATCCACGCTACAGCCTCACTGCAGTACTATAAAGGGCATTTTCTGTAGTCCACTATTTCAAGTACTTACTAAGAAGTAAGTATCTGAAGAACACCATGTTCTGCCACGAGGCCAGTGATATTTTTCTAATCCACAAATATTATAACCATGGGATTATTTTTCACCAACTAATGCAACACATAAAATGATCTTATTGTTTTTAACATCCCAAATACCAACGTCTGCCATCGCGCAATGTACACAACAGGGCATTCAAATCCTAGGACAGGAGGAGCAGAGAGGTTGATTTCCACAAACAATGGTATCATCAGAATTACACTGATCACTGGTGCCGCTAACCGTATAGCATCCAGCCTCCGCTTCCCCTGATATTGGATCATTCCTCTGGGGTTCTGGGTGCGATCTCACCACTGCCTCTGTCATCACTTGCTGTGACTGCCAAATCTCTGCTCCAGAAACCAGGGCTTTCGAACCAGCATGGAAACAAACACACCACGGCGCAGGGCCGATCAGAGAGTTTCCGAAGGCAGCCATGGCTTCAACACATTTAATCTAACACGAGTCAATCTTACCGCTTGCGTACACAAAGAGCACGATCAGCCCAGCACATGGCACGAAAACTGTGAGGTGAGACACGTAGTTCCCTAAGCCGTAAGGCTTGGCATTCCCTAGTGCCATTGTGACCAGCGCAGGCACAACTGAATATGTTCGTCTCACGAGTTGTTAATTGTCTGAATGACACTGATGTTGAAGGGATATTGTGGTCAGGTGGCCTGACGACAAAGGCCAAGCAAACCTTGACTGACAACACATATTTTGATGCTATATTATTATGTTTGACATCGATTGTAACATTGAACACAACACGTGTTTAATATCTGTGTGAAAATGCAAATTAGTCTAGTAACAACATTGTTTTACTGTTTTAATAAGTTGCATATTATTCATTGATGAAGTTGCCCCACTTCAATGACGTGGCCCATTATTCTGCTTCAATAATGCTTGGAATGTTATTTAATACAAAAAAAGATAAAGGAAATCATTTGTAAACGTTGAGGGGAAAAGCTATAAATGTAATGTCAATTAATTAGGTTTCTCCAAATGTTGGTGTGTAATTACAAGAAAGACTTGACAAAACTTCCTGTTAATTAACACTACATATTAATTCTAGACTTTGACTTCCTGTTCTGCAGTAACTAACTTTCTGTTTTCCACTCTGTGCTCTACAGAGAGATCAGAATCAAGTTATGTGTTTGGGATTATCAAGAGGATCATGCATAGTTCATTTTCACAGGAGGACCAGTTTTCTCCATCTTGCAGCACTGATGAATGATTGTGAAAGGTTAAGTATTGGACCTGTTTACAGCCGCTGTAACCAGGCAATTATGCACGTGTTTAGAACAACAGGGTAACGACAGCAACAGCATGACCTCTAGTCACATGTTGCTGGACGGTATATTACACGGATCTTGACCTACTCAGTCCTATGACTAAGGACCAGAGACAGAGCACACGATCCAGTGCCATGTTAAAGGTAGGCAGCACTTAGCCAGAGTTTGAATGCAGATCATCTAGTTTGAGCACACGGTATTCAGTATTTTGATGATTGTAATATGTTTGTACTATGATTGGGGGGCTTCCTTCACAAACTGGATTCACCTCAAATGCAAGGGTGAGCTTTGGGTAATGGCTAAACAGCATACTGTCTTAATATCTAGGTTATATTAAGCGTGGCTAGTATATTTGTATGTATATTTAAGTGAATTATTATATATTTTTTCGAATATCCGATGCAATTTTTTTGCTATAGTACCACATAAATAAATTAAATGTGCTGACAGTGAATGTCCACAGATTTATTTTACAAAGGTGTATTAAAATATTACACATTTAAAATATTTATTTATTTTTGCAATACTTACAATATCTGTACATTGCAAATACATTTAGTAAAAATGTATTATTTATATAACTAGTGCACGGTGCCCATGATGCACTTGGTGATTAGGATGTCAGTGAAACACACAAATTACTTGAACTATAGATAGTGCACAGTGCCTGTGATGCAGCTTCTCAGTGGTTTTGGTACCTATATTTCTCAGATCATAATTGAAATTCTCTGTCATCTCTACTTGTTAAACCTCCACATCTATTCTAGTGAAAATGTTCAATGCTGTAGTAGCCATTCATGTAAATGATCATGTAGCCTTCATTAGTCTGCTGTTTCCTATGTTATGAATTGCTTATGTTTTGTTGATCAAAATGTACTATAATAATTCTCTGTTAAATTGTGTTACCACCACAAACATCTAAACATTTAGCTCATAACAGAAGTCATAACATGTACAATGGTTTAGCCAATTCACTGATCTATATTGAAAGTATATTTACTTTATATTGTCATTCTGTTAGCTATCCAGGCCCTTAAAAAGCAGCTGGTTATCGGTTGTAAAGGCAAATTCGCTTCTAGATAACAAAACAGAATTTAGCTATTTTCCTTTCTACGCTTAGTTATATTTCATTGTGAATGCCTTTGTTAATCACATTAGTTTAATTGTGATACTGCACTCCATTTGATTATAAAAAGGACACCTACGAAATATTAACTTTTTAGAGTGCCTGGTACTCGAGATGTCAAACCAGACTCGCTGCAGACCAGAGGACCAATCAGAGTGCAGGGGCTGTGCCACAAAGACAGCAAGCCAAGCTGGCGGCAAATTATTTTGTCATTATTTGTATTATTTGATGTTGAAATGCTTATCCAAATAATGTCAATCGCGGCATGGCACTCTGTTGGTTTATACAGAGGACACATGCAGAATATGAACTTTGCATAGTGCCCAGTTCTTGAGTTGATCATGGGAAACTAAACCCATTTTAATTTGTACACACACACACAGAGATTCCTGCCATTATTAGAGAGATGTGTACTATTCAACATTCCTTTTGAAATCTTTGTAGAGTATGTGAGTATGAAGGCCATATGGACCCACCCCAAGTCTATGAGCACCTTCAGATCATTCAGACTTATTCATACATGTCAAGAAGTGCTGCCAGTGAGAATATGCCCCCCCTCCTCTCTCTCCTTCTCTCTCTCCTTCTCTCTCCTTGTCTCTCCTTGTCTCTCTCTTTCTTCACCATTTGGAACTGACCGTGGTCCCTAGAAGATGATGACTTCCTATTTTTTTCCCTTAACCCTCTGCAGCTCAGAGTGGCAGTGTAGCAGCGCTGCTTATTAGCATGCAGTAATGATGGGGAGCTGGGCTCCATTGTTCTAACACCTCCCCTCTCCTCCGCACCAAGCTGTCAGTATTCACCAGGCTAGCGCTGCCTCAAATGCTGCTCTCCACAAATGAGATGGATAATTAGTTGCCCCTCACGAATGCTGCACTGTTCTCACCCCTGATTGCTTTCACCTTTTTGCTCCTGGCAATTTTGACACCTCCTAATCAGCCTGCTGCTTCTCCTCTCAATCCATATCCTTCTTTCTTTCTTTCTTCTTTTTTTTTTTTATCTCTCAGATGTACCCCACCGAAACATACCTGCTTCCGCTTACAAAACTCACATTGAACAACAAGATGGCCTTTATTACACAAGCTGAGCCACAGGGTTGAAAACAATGTGCTCATGAGTGTTGAAGTGGAGTTCTTCTCTTACTGTTCACATTACTTTATTAACAAGTGAGTAAACATACAGGAGAGAAACAAGCTAGACCTAGCTGTCAGTGCAGCTTCCCTCTTCCAAATAACAAGCAATGACAACATAATTATGTGCAAGCATCTGTCGATAATTCCAGAGAGGGAACCATGCAGTCTGCACTATGTTCAACTCTTCACAGATTTACAAGAGAGAATCATTAGGGAGATTGCTTATTTGTATTTGCTACATTTTCAGAATAAATTCTCTCCTTGCCTTCCATAATTTTATTTTGTGAGATGAGAGATTCTGTGGTTTATGTTGATCCAAGCAAAGCCACATTATGCCTGACACATTGTACTTGATACAAATGTCGGATTCAGCTTTGTAAATACAGAACAAGGACATGTTGTTTGAGCATGCGTCCGTGGTGCAGATCAGACGATGTGTGTCCTCTGGTGTTCCTGCCGTGGCTGGTCTTTCTCCACCCTTTCTCGTTCTCTTGACTACCTACAAACGGATCTGACAGCAGGTTATGAGAGGTCACAGTGAATGAAGAGCAGTCAGGTTCCTCTTCTCTCATTTCCCTTTCAGCAGTTAATCCTTCAAAGCCATCTTTGTCTTCACCGAAGCCAGTTTGAGCAAAATCACTTTTTAAGCTAAATTTGTCGACCCTTGTAGCTATGGCCTTCTGTCACCGCTGATGGATTCAGTGTTCTGAGGTTTACCGTATATACATGATTTACCGTATATACATGATTTACCGTGTACACATGATTTACCGTGTACACATGATTTGCCGTATACACATGATTCCCTTTTAATTGAAAACGGCTCACGTATTGCAGGGTCGAGGAGCATCAAATGGAAATTCGAAATAATCTCCTCTTTGCAGGCTTCACACCAGCACAAGTGTTACCAACCCATATCCAGGACCTGCAAGGTCCTACTGCCAGAGCAACGTGTTGGAATACACGTATTTCCCTATTTTCCTAACACATCATCACACTAGATAGTGAGAATTATTGCTATTGTTCTCAAAGTGTGAATAAATATTGTTGAAAGTCAAAAGCTGTTATTTGCTTTTGCAAGAGGTGAAGACGTAAATGTTCTAACATTTTAGATGCTTATTATGCAAGATAAACTCTGTAACAGCATTAAAGACCTATATGATTATTATATTTTTTTTCTCAATTGTCAAAGACTAAGAATAAAGGAGTGAGACACGTCTCTAAATCCATTCATCCAATTCAAAATTGTCTATTCATCTGTTCACAGAGTAATAGTAGCCATCTAAATGTGTAGAAGAAAAGGGTTTGCCAAGGCTAAAAACATTAAACTACAAATAGTAAGATAATGTGTGACTGATTGAACAATGAGCATGTACCTGATGTTATGTGTAGTAACACAGTTTTAATTAACTTGAAATACCTGCACCAACCTGCTTTCAATGACCATATGGTGTTATAACTTTTAAAATCAAATTAATTAACTTGAATGATTTCGCATTCTGTACTAAGTATACCATGCAGCTGCTCCAAATTACATTAACAAATTTAACCCATTAGTTGTGGATTGTTATGGAGTTATTACTTCAAGGTCCACTGACTGAAATTTCACTAAACAACATATGCTGAATATTCTGAATATTGCCAAAAAACGAATGAACTTGAACATCAAACACTGGAATTACGCCTTATTTCTTATAGCGTTGCTGTCGGTTTTCCTACGGTTCAACAGAATACTACATTTGTCCAAAAATAAACATTAGTATGAATACCAAAACAAAAAAATATTCAGTTTGGTGTGTGTTTTTTTTTAATATGCAGGCCTACTTAAACCTACCTTGACATTAAGTTAAAATATGATTCTGTTTATTAAGTACAATGAATGGATTATTTAACACTCTTAAAGCCTGCGTTTTAGGACTTTCTGAAGACAATGTTCCACTGTCTGATAAATTAAACTGCCATAAAATGGAACAGCCTGGTAAGATTAATGATATCTTTATTAAGTACTGTGCCAAAATTATCCTTTACAAAACCAAAAAATAAAAGCTGTCAAATGTACAGTACCATTCAACTTCTCCTTTTTTTGTTCAACATTTAGTTAAATAAAAGACTGAGAGCGGATTTAAGTCCCATCGCAACCGGCAGTGTTGGTCCCCCTCCGCCTGGCATGCTCACCCTTCCGTGGGGCAACAGAGACACAAAGAAACCAGGTTCATCCTGGAGGCTTTACTGTTGTATTGTACGGCCAAAGCAACCACTTCTGCAGTCAGTTCCTTGCTCCCTTATTGAAGTGGGAGTAAAGGTGGCTGTTCCACTGCTGGGGCGGCACCACCTCATGGCAGAAAGCACAGTCACTCGGGCTGCTGTGCCCTTCCTCCAGGCTGCCTTGTGGGGCTTCTTCACAGCACAGCACAGGGCTCCAGAGGGGCTGCGAGGACAGGGGCGCACAGCACAACCCTGGATTATTCATGAGTTTATCTTTCGCTTGCACTCGCCTACTTGGGACTGTGTATGTGGCTTGGATTGGGATGGTGAATTACATGGTACCCAGGGGAAGACAAGCAAAGTTGTGTCCCACTTGAGGCCGCTGCCCTAACATATCTGGCTGCCCCGCTCTCTTGTAATGTTGCATATTCATGTTGACGAGCGTATGGGATATCTCAGAGTATAATGTGTGAGGTCATCCAAACTCAAACTTGAGGACAATATTCAACATCTCCCCAACAATAACAGTTTAAGAGGAAATTTGACAGAAATTTGAATGTTAATTTTCCTTATGCTTTTACCTTTCTCTACCTTACCCTCTCTCTCAATCAGCCCAAAACTGCACTTGAGAATATGACTGTTCCCCTGCCCAAATGAGCACTTCCTGTGCATCTCACCTGTTGGGGTCCCCGCACATTGTCCCGCAGGTGAGCGTGGGGCTGTGATGGGGAGCGGGGGGCGGAGGAAGACGTGGGGAAGGACAACTGGGCGCTGCGCTCGCCAGACACCTCCTCATCCAGCACTGTGGCTATGCTGCTGACGGCGGGCCGCTTCCCCGACTGCAGCCCCAGGTGAGCCGGCCCCAGGTGAGCCGGCCCCAGGTGAGCCGGCCCCAGGTGAGCCGGCCCCAGGTGAGCCAGCCCCAGGTGAGCCAGCTGTCTGTCTGGGGTGCTGTTCAGAAACTCGTATTCACTGTCTGTGGAAGGAGGGAACTTGACACTGAGCTTAGTGAGGGACTCGTCCAGGTCCCTGTCTTCCGGGTCGACTCCGCGGGGGTCCGGGGGGGCCAGGGGGACGCGCGGCGGCTGGGGGGCCAACCCTCGGGGCAGGCCTGAGGGCGCCGGGCTCCCCCCCCCCTCCGCTGTCCCGTCCGTACACTGGATGGGCATGGAGAACTGTTGCTCTGTCCGACGGCAAACACAAACAGTCTCACCATAACTTCACGCAACGACACAAACACAACTAACGACCTACCTAACCCTAACCTAGCTATTTGACTGACTAATGATCAAGTGACTTCATTGAGAACACACACAGCTGCATGGCATTCGCCTAGAAATGTTCGCCAGGGACATTGTCCTTGACGAAGGTTATTCTCTGTATATTCTATGGAAAATGGAAAAGACACAGAATGGATGTTTGAAAAAAACACTGTCACTCCTGTTCAAAGATCCACATCCCTGAATTAACGTGGAATAATTAAATGTGTTTATCCGTTCTGTGTATTTCCACACAGGTGGACGGGCATAGTTCAGGAGGCCAACGAGGTAATTATGTCTACTTGTGGTTAAGGTGTTGTTATTGAATTGTGTTCAAGAACAAGTCTAAGACATAATGAGTCTAATTGTGTACTGACATATATAAAGTAATTATGATTGTGAAAAAATACTAATATTTTCTCTTTTGTAATTAAATTAGGCCAGAGACGAGCACTGGATTGTGATATTAGACTTCCACCCCAAACGCAACAAGGGTCTATTTTGTAAAAAAAAAAAAAAAAAACATTACCATTTGTCATATCATTTCCTCTGTAAAATCTTTTAAGGTGATCTTTCTGTCTTCTTGTTAAAGTCTGTATCTGATGGAAATTCCCTTGAAGGGCTTTGAATGCCTCCAGGACATGTTTGCTACGAGACAAAGAAAGAAAAGCAAGAATCAGGGTTTTTAGATCAAATAAACGCCATGTTGGTGGACTGAGCGGGCCTCATACTTGTCCATCCTGCTGTTCACAGGTAACATCTGAGGTGGAGCAACAGCAGGCTCCATATTCACCTCCTGAAAAACAGACACAAACTTTAAATGACAAAAACATCCCTTCAATTGTAACTCCCAACTGATAAAAAGCCTGTTTTGTTCATTATGTGCTCACAGAATAAAGCAAATATAGATATAACACAAAGAAGATATCACAGAATAGATATAGAAGATATCTGATTTCCTACATGGCATACTAAAAATCTTTGTGGCCTGTGATCTCTTAAAGCATGTTGCTTTGGGTGGAAGGATAGTTTAAGGAACCAATGCTGATATTATCCTCTAACCCCATCTACTGGTAAAACAAAGTACTGCCTTGTCTATTTGTGCAGTTTTTAGATTCAATTATTAGATGGTAGATTTAGTATTTGGACAGACAGCAGAAGTGGCTGACTGAGTCTAAACTGTGAAGAGAAGTGCCTAATTTTCACCTCCACCCTTGAAGACATACGTGAAACAGATTTCTCAGTGTTCACAGTCACAAAAGTTCAGTAAGAAATCATGAAGACACTGATGTTGGAAGCTCAAATGACACATTGCGACACTGATAACAGGAACCAGATGAAAGATGTCCTATGCTACAGGAAGTGGAGCTATTGTTCGCTGGCATGAACTCTATGAAGAACACAAGAGAATACAGTTATCTCGCCCACTGTGCACAACTAATAGCAAACTATTTGTGGCGCTTAAATATATGTGTGTGGTGTGTGTGTGGTGTGTGTGTGGTGTGTGTGTGGTGTGTGTGTGCATGAGTGCACAAATTACTTTTTAATTATGTGAAATCTAAACGTACTATTATTGTAAATCTAATAGTAAACTGTGGATGTGATAGAACAGTTTGAGATGTGCTAAACATACCGGGCAGAGCAGGCTCCTATGGAACTGTGTGTTGTCAAGGAGATGATTGACAGGCAGTGCAGCTTCTTCCTTTAATTTCACCTCTCCTAATTTTCAAATAAACACAGACAAATCCTGACACAATGTTTTTAAACATGTTTAAGATAGACTTAAGTCATGATTAAAATAAATACAGACTAAAACTACAATCAACCTTCAAACATATTTGATCTTAAATAGATGATTTTATGGAAAGTCATGTATGTTTCCCACTAACCTGTTGACGGGTTAGATATCAACTGAGCCTCAAGTTTGAAAATCTTTTGCTTCTGGTCCTCGATCTGTTTCAGAAGTTGCTGGATGTATCGTTCGTAACTCTCAGTCTGCAAGAGGAAGGCATTTCTGTTATATGTAATGCAGCCATGTCTATTGTATAACTGGTTGTATGTTTATGTGGTAGCCATGGCTTACGTACATGGCAAACAATATACAAAATAACACAACAAAACTGTTAGGACAAGAAAACACATGGTGGCGTGTCTTGTGAAATCAGTATTTAGAGATCCAACAATAACTAATGATTAATCACTTATGATTAGGAAGTGATAATAGGGAGTCAGGTGGCTGAGCGGTTAGGGAATCGGGCTAAAGCTAGTAATCTGAAGGTCGCCAGTTCGATTCCTGGCCACACCAAATGACGTTGTGTCCTTGGGCAAGGCACTTCACCCTACTTGCCTCGGGGGGGAATGTCCCTGTACTTACTGGAAGTTGCTCTGGATAAAAGCGTCTGCTAAATAACTGAATGTAAATGTAATAATAAAGACAGCTGCTGTTGTTTATTACTGGTGAGTGATCACACTGCAGTGCAGCGCAGTGTGCAGACAGCTTTACAGGCTGACTGGTTCTTCTCAGAGGTAGATTCTGTCAATGTCATACCTTCTGCTGAAGTTCCCTTTTGGCACCGTCTTTCTCAATGGAGGCCTGCCGGTAAGCTTCAAAGGCTTTGTTGAGCTGCTCTCCGATGTTCCTCTCCATCCCGCGGGCTCCACAGTCATCACGGACACAGCAGGCATGAGCTCTTGGTCCGCACATCCCAAACAGGGCCACAAGGTTCACAAAACGCATTGCAGCAGTTCAGCACAAACTTATTATGGGCTGTTGAGGGCATGGATTACGTTTAAAGTCGCTTGAATTTCATAATGAAATATAAACCTTCATATAATGTTATTGTTAATGTACATTTTTGGGTCCAGCATAAGGCAATGATATATATCATCTTCGAAATGGGGTCAGTCTGTAAATATGGGGTTTCAAAAAACGCTCAGAATAGCACTTGCCTTTTTTTTACAAAAATATATGTTTATTTATATTATTTATTATTTATCTATCTATGGGTCAACAACTGACACAGTCAGTACACTCACACAGTACACAGTCGGATCTATTCTGAATATCAGAAAATATCATGAAAGTCAATGTAACGTCTCTAAGCAGTTGGTTAGTTCAGCTCAACCAAAGAGGTTTTGGTCTTTTCTGTTCTGCTTGTTTGGCATGTCCTGGAAATTTAGTTTTGCGTTTAATTGAGACCTACAGTACCACACACAGGTTAAACAACATTTTTAAGTGATTTCACTAATTGGTCATCAGTTAACAGACAGCATAAGAAACGTCCATCGAGTACGTCAACTGGCTAAGTCAGTTCAAGATAAAGCTATGTTGTTAAGTTATTGCAACATTTGTGTTCAAGTATACACTGGCGAATATAACGAGTCACAATTGTCTCCAACACAGTTCCGTATTTGGTATCGAAAAGTATGTGTTTGTAAAGTTGTTATAAACGTTATTTAGCGTTGATTGTTTTCGTACCTTTTTAGTATGGGGAAAGACTCGACGCTCAGCTATCATGACTTCGCCTACAATAGTAGAAACTTACCTTCATTAGAAATATTTCACAATATTGTTTTGCCACCTCGATACCTTCTTGTTCTTCATGTGGCCTACAAATAATATGAAGTTCAGAAGAGGATATGGAGTATGTCTACAAATGTACATTTTACATAGTTTACTTTGCGCTGGGAACTTCCCTCGGGGAATCCCCAGCGCTGTAGACTTCCGCCTTGCTGGATCCTGACCAATGAACGACTAGATACGGAGTTGGAGCTGGTGGTTGAGGGGTTTTCTTTCTACATGCACGTCTGTCCTGTGGTGCACGAGAACCATAGTTAACACCCGGAGAGTGTTCGTGTTGATTTGACTCTTTTGTTTACCCGCTCACGATTTAGTTGCGTCATAGCGATGGTTCACTTCTAAAAGTACCAAATGTACTATAAATAATTAGTAATCAGTTGTCAATGCAGATCACCAACATTTCTTTTTCAACTTGTTCACAAATTTTGGGGCGTGCAAGTATGTTTTGCATTGGTGGTTCATTAATTCAAAGGATATTGGCAGGTTGTGTGAAGCTATGGGTGTGCAGAACAGGATAATGTGTCTTTGTATCTATTGTTTAGGTTTAAAACTCCAGATATTTTATACAATAGTCATGTGTTTGTTCACACGAGTGCATGGAAATAAATGTATCAATGAATTAGGTCCGTGTTGCCATAGTGCTGTCCTTGCATGACACTTTTAGCTGCATTTCATTTGCAGGTCCCTTACAATGGCCATGACACAAGTATGTGACCCTTGATATCTATAAATCTCGCCACTTGGCTGGCTGTGCTGTGCGTTGCAGCAGTGTGTTCTTGGGGCGGGGGCACTTGGCTGGCTGTGCTTTGCAGCAGTGTATTCTTGGGGCACTTGGCTGGCTGTGCTTTGCAGCAGTGTATTCTTGGGGCACTTGGCTGGCTGTGCTTTGCAGCAGTGACCAACAGATGGCAGCTGGGAGCCTGCTAATAGTTTGTTTAGTTTCACTCAAACACTAAATATATGGACACATTCACTCAATAAAACAGAGATTGGAGGTTGATTTCTCAAATAAACCTGATTTGAGATTAGCAGGTAAAACTGGAAAGAATGCATGTGAAAATAGAAACAAGACCAAAAACAAGACAAGACCCCGATGCAATTCTAAAGCAAAAGTGATATAAATAAAAGAGAGATCACATTATTGTAGAGAGGGATCTGCAAAATGGTGCTGACGAGGTGTCAGCTGAGCTGTGTGTGTCTGGTCTGCATGTTTTACAGTAACAGCAGCCTCATGGTGAGCTGTGTGTGTCTTGTCTGCATGTTTTACAGTAACAGCAGCCTCATGGTGAGCTGTGTGTGTCTGGTCTGCATGTTTTACAGTAACAGCAGCCTCATGGTGAGCTATAAGTGAGGGTCTGGTCTGCATGTTTTACAGTAACAGCAGCCTCATGGTGAGCTGTGTGTGTCTGGTCTGCATGTTTTACAGTAACAGCAGCCTCATGGTGAGCTGTGTGTGTCTGGTCTGCATGTTTTACAGTAACAGCAGCCTCATGGCGAGCTGTGTGTGTCTGGTCTGCATGTTTTACAGTAACAGCAGCCTCATGGTGAGCTGTAAGTGAGGGTCTGGTCTGCATGTTCTACAGTAACAGCAGCCTCATGGTGAGCTGTAAGTGAGGGTCTGGTCTGCATGTTCTACAGTAACAGCAGCCTCATGGTGAGCTGTGTGTGTCTGGTCTGCATGTTTTACAGTAACAGCAGGCTCATGGTGAGCTGTAAGTGAGGGTCTGGTCTGCATGTTTTACAGTAACAGCAGCCTCTTGGACATGTGAAGATGTCTTCTGGAATACCTCACATTCTGGACTGGGAGGGGATCTGTCTCGGCTGTGTGTGTGTGTGTGTGTGTGTGTGTGTGTGTGTGTGTGAGAGTGAGTGGGTGTGTGTGTGTGTGTTGGGCGGGGGGTTCTGGAACTCTGATTGACACATACATGTCTTACCACTGAGGAAGAGCAGTGCGCAGGTGCTGGGCAAGACTGTTCAGTCATCTATGCGGTAATCACTTTCAAACAACAATATGCAAAACCTGCACTGCAACAGACAAAAAAAAGCAATTTACGAAAAACATTCAACTCCTTTTTAAAACTTGGCTGCAGACAAAGGAGGTGGTGATGGGGGGGGGGGGGGGTTGACACAAAGACCAGGCTTGGTCACGCAGCAAGGGAAGTACTGACAAACCAATTTGCAAAAGCCGTACTAGCCAAGAATTTGCCTAAGTGAATAGGATAACTGGATAATCTGAGGCCTGTCTCCTGCGCCCTCAGCCTGAATGGTGAGACTCAGAGACAGCCTGTATTAGGCTGCTGCAGGGTCTTTGTGTGGCCATGCTGAAGCAATGGGGCTCCCCAGACCTGGCTCCTCTCCTGGGGGACCCCCCTCATGCAGTCTCCCTCACCCCCCCCCCCTCCTGCAGGCTCCCTCACCCCCCCCCCCCTCCTGCAGGCTCCCTCACCCCCCCCCCCCTCCTGCAGGCTCCCTCACCCCCCCCCCTCCTGCAGGCTCCCTCACCCCCCCCCCCCTCCTGCAGGCTCCCTCACCCCCCCCTCCTGCAGGCTCCCTCACCCCCCCCTCCTGCAGGCTCCCTCACCCCCCCCCTCCTCTCCTCATGGGGCACTCCAGACCCGACCTCTTCACCCGGTCTGGATGACTTATGCCTCCAGATAGCCCCTCAAACAACCTCAGTTCAGATAAAACCCAAAGGAAGCTCCCTTACTTCAAGGGACAGTGAGGTCATCAGAAGGGTTCGTCTTACATCAGTTTTTAACAACCCCAAGATATATTGCAACACAGACCCTAATGGATTGGCTGAGAGAAAATATGTTTCAGATGTTGGCGCAGTGGTGAGCAATGAGGAGATAACAGTGTTAGAATGTGGATATGAATCATTACAAGCGTAGAGTTACATAACTCACATTCTACTGTGATCACACCATCCTCTTATGCACTTATAACATCTCAAACATCTTGAGAATCACATTTGTTGGTTCCTGAACATCACAATTTCACTTAAATCAATGAAACGCTTGGAATTTACAAATGAACCAGATGGAAATGTGTACAGTCTTGCATTGTGGGAAGGAAATGAAAAACGACACAAAATTCCCAATCGTCAGCCAGAAGCCTGCTCACCTCAACCTTGTTCTCTGAGTTTGGGCTGACCTCTCTGACAGTCATGCTGAGCGGGTCTGGAGAGAGACAGAGATACACTCACTCTGTGATAAGTACAGGGAGACAGACTGAAACAGAACACTGTGTTCCCTCTAATCTGACAGACGGCCATTGTTTGATGTGCCTCAAACTCAGACTGTGTTGCTGACTGCTGACAGCGGCGCTGCTGTGGACTGTCTGTCTGTTTGTCTGTCTGTCTGGTACCTGCCTCTCTACACCCCTACACCACACTCTCAACGTCAGGGGAGTGGTAGGAATCACACAAAGAGGATGTCAAAAAGAATTGTTCTTTAGTCCGGTCTCCAAAAATACAAAAACAACAAAGCCACACAGGGAAAATGCAACAAAAACATGAATGCTCTAGGCTAACCTCAAATCAAGGGCAAACAAATGATATGCTCCGGGATACTCCACTAACAATCCAGACAGAAGGAGTCTGACGCTAACACCACAGTCACAGGAGTTCTGCAAATCAATCTGGCAAAGAGGAGAGGAAATGGAAAGACCAACAGCAACAGGTGACAATTATTACAGTTACGGGGTGACATGATCAGCTATGGTGACACACACAGAGGGGGAGGGGGAGGGGGAGGGGCCGATTAGCCTGGAGTCAAAACACTTTGGGCTTCAAATCTGCTTGTATGACAAAATACTGCAAAGTATTTGTTCCCCTCGGAAAAAGATTCTATGACTTTGGTGGGGGGGGGGGGCACGACAACGACATTATTATGATTTTCTGTTTGTGTCTGTGTTTAATTCTGTGCCTCTCGAAGACAAATAAAGTAATCTACCCATCTATCTAACAAATCAACAGTAGGCTATAATATCATGAAACCACAACACCAAGCTCCATGCACTGACTAGAGGAGTGAAGCATGTGGGTGAAGAGATCTGAGCCATGAACACTTAAAAACGTGACCTCATGGACTCAGGAAAACCCCGTAAATCCAAGTTGGGGAAACCAGGGGTGTGTGGGGGCTGACCCTCCCAGGGGGAGGTCCTCCCTGAAGAAGGTCACTCATTCTGGGGGAGGTCATCCACTAGGTCAAATGGGATACCTCTCCACTTGATCACCTGGGAAGTAGATCATGGCACTCTGTGACAGGAACAAGATGGCTGCTGCTGGGGTGTGTTCAAGTCGACGTCAGCATTGAGAATTTTGTGACCGTTTGCCATTGATTTGGCTTGGGTTTACACATACATGTATTCATGTAGCAGATGCTTCAGAACAGCTTGGAAATGCCATTCTGTTTCATCATGTATTTTGTCTCTTTCTTTGTTTGGTTTTTGTCAGTCTAACACATTTACGCCATCTATGTTTACATAAAAAGGGACCCTCGACTTCTCGTCATGGGAACAGGGGTGATGGGTGCGGGGGGTCAGTTCTCTCGGAGGCCCAGCATTCTGGAGCCTGACTTGAGAGCGACAGTAAATCTTGGCCCATCGGAAGGTTTCCCCCCTGTCTCTCTGAAGCTAGCCAAATAAACAAACTGCTGTAGGTCTGCGGAGAGGCTGGAGTAGAGCAGTGAGCACTGAGCTCTGGCATGCTGGGGGGGGGGGAGGAATGCAGAGAGAAAACTCACAGATCAGATTTCAGGAACCAGGACCACAAGCGGCCAAGGAGAATGAAACGAAAGCCTGAGGGTAAACTCCACACGGAGCAGTGAGGACACAGAGGGTTGGGGGTGATGCAATATCCTTTATTTTTTTAATTATTCAGTGTTGTTGGAGGGCTGTGCCCGTATATCAAGAAAGCGGAGACATTTTATGATTGTTTTTCGATTGCCAAGGAGGCATTTTCATATATTTATATCCTCCGCTAAGGTTTGGAGTTGAACATTTGGGGATACAAAATGACTGTAGCAGGAAGTGAGAGCCCTCCCAGGCCCCCCTCTTTCTGTGTATTGAACCCGTGGTTTCCATCCGAGTTGAGAATAATATTGTTGTTTGAGTTGAGGCTCTGGCCTGGGGGGGTTCCTGCCGTCAGAGAGGGGGTTGGGAGAAAGTGGAACATGGAGACTTTGCAGAATTAAAGCCCAAACCCTGGTGCTACACCGAGCCCACACCGCGCATACAGCTCAGGGTTCTGGGGGTCTGACAATGTTAGCTGTTTTTGTTCTCACCACACCAGGGTCAATGAGTTCAGGGTCAGAGGACAGAGTGCCAGTTGAATGGAGACTGACATCACACAACTCCTCTGTCAAAACGGTGGTAACATTATAAATATTCAGCAGATCTCTAAGGATCACTGAATACTCTGACAAAATGGAAATAATAACAGCCAAAATTCACACATTTATCATCATTTACAAATGATCCAGTTAAATTGTTTGCAGTTGCACAATGATTTCATGAAAATTCACAGCATTCTCCAACCACAGAGGGAGAGATGCTTTTTCACCTGTGTGGATTTAGTATTTCGATGATTCAGCTTGATAAATGAGTGTGTCCCCTCAGCACATCTGGAAGTGAGTAGCAGGGAAGATAGGCTGCAAGTAATGACCGGACGGGATAGGCCTGGCACCACCAGCGACCCGTGAAGACTCTCCTGAGCTTTCAAACCTGGATGGGGGAATCAGGGCCCACGGTCAGGGCCATGGCTTCCAGACTTCTCTGGATCAAGTGAACATGGATAATTATGTGAATGTAACCATTTCCACCAGCACAACACTTCAGCCCTGAATTAGTTTGAAGTACATTGCTTACAGTTTGACAGCAAACAATGAGTCCTTCATTATTTTATGAGATTTTGTGAAGAATGTGTACTCAATAGTCAGTTCATCAACGTATAGCCTACATTAGAAACCTGCAATTGGTTGTGCGTGAAAGACGTTTTTGCTGTTGAAATGTGAAAAGTCCACCATGTTCTTGCCAGACACCCTGCTTAGCCTTCCCTTCCTTACTGGGAGTTTTCTGTTTCCGAGAGCAGGAAGTTGTCTCCCAGTACTCCGATCATTCTAAACTGGACTTTAAACAGTCGTACTCAATCAAGAACCACGTTTTAGAACTTAGTCTCCCAGATATAGTCCATAAAATTTTTAGTTCTGGAGCCTCATTTCTATATTCCAATAGAAAACGTGTACACTATATTCGTTTTCCAATGGTCAGAAATACGATTCACGTAGGCTTAAATGCCTTGTGGTATTTAATGCGTTCAACTGACTCGAAATATGACATGTTGAATGCAGTGTCGGCCTTGTCATGGGTATAGAATTGTAGAGAATTAAAAAATATACAATTTCATTGTGAAACATTTCTCTGAATGGATAACATGTGACGCATTTTTTGCCAGTATCTCACAACCAACAGCGGTCTGGATCTGATCACTATGGCTCTGTCCTAGAGAAATTCATACAAATCATATAGAGCTGGATTATTCGAAGCAGGTCCTGTACGCCCACGCAGAAACCCATAGTTCATTTGCACAGAGGCTCGCTGATTTCAGCAGTGCTTCGCAGTTGGATAGCAGGGTGAGGTTCCTACCGACAGAATACGAACATCGTGGGAAACAAAACGGAATTGACGGAAATACTGAAGCATCCTTCAGTTTCTGGCCAACAACGTAACATTTACATCTACATGGGAAAAGTGTGGGAACAACAGATGTATCCCCACTACTCCTATCACTATCCCCAATACCTGCAAACAAAGGTAGAGTAAATAATAATTGTTTTCTGCGCTGGGTTAATCAACAGTGTCACATTTATTTTCGCTTTTTCATCACTGTTTATGCTATAACATAATTGAAGCACGAAAAGCGCAAATGGAGAAAATGTCCTGCTGTGGTTTCATACGGTTCTTTAGCACCTGTCCGAACTGGTGTTTAGCCTCGATCTGTGGACGTTTAGTCTGAGATTTTTATCTTTAGGAATAGGCTATTTTAAGTTAAGGTCCTTAACGGATAAGAGTGCATTGCATAAAATAAGGATTAGATCAGATACTGTACTTTTTGTCTACTGTATCAAAATAAGCCTCATCTTGTTTCTAATTGTAAGGATATACCATATTAAATTATTAAGTCTGCAAAGTCTCGTGATGGGAGAGAAGATGGTTAGAGGACAGTCCTGAGTTGAACTACAAACCTCTCAACTGACAATCATCAAGAAGCTTCTACTGCTGTGCCTCACTTAAGCTCATGAATGTTTAATCAGTTTGGCTGCCTATTAAATGGCAAGGTCTCCGGGGACAGCCGTGTTTCTTATGTTCTACAATGCAGCTGTATGTGCTAGTGTCCGCCCAGTATTTCAAACGGGAAAAATACAACAAATTCCTCATAATACGCTTTCAGCGCTGTAAGGATGGATGTGTTGTGAATAATTGTGTACATCCTCTTGAAATCTGATTCGAGAATAGAGCTATTCACCAAAAAGGTTCATTATGTTTTATGGCGCACTAAAGATATGTTGGGTGGCCTTGATACAGGGTGGTTTGTAAGCCTTGAACAGAGCTCTGCTCATAGCCTTGTGGATAACTGTCATAGTGGTGTGCATTATCTTTGTCCTGCTGTGTCCTGAAGGCCCCCTTCTGGGACCACTATGAATTGACCCTATTATTATCCTATGAGGGGGCCTTGGCATCAGATTTTCCTCTTGGCTATAAATATTCCTTTATTTCCGACATGTATTTAAAGTTATTTTTAACTCTTATAGGCCATTTCATAGATTTTTGGGGGTTCTTGCTGTGAGAGACTTGCAGCTATGTCTTCTTAGTACTATCTCACAGCAACAACTATGGCAGTGACTTGCAGAGATGTAGAAGTCCTTCTTGGTCTAATGTATGTTTCCTGTCGCATCTCAAAGCTACATCATCTACCACAGTTCAAATCCTCACAGACCCCAAGTTTAGAAAGCATACCCCTCAACCAATTAAACCTCTAGACTTTAGTCACATTTTGTTGGTGGGCTTTCCTTGTCAACATAAGCTTTTAATCAATGGCACAGTGAGTGTATTAACTGCCATTGGGTGTTCCATGCAGAGACTGCGGACAATGACATTATGCAGAGGCTGAAAAGCCCTACACAATGTTTACAATAAAGTTTGGAGAGTTGCTTGGCAGCGGAATGTACACAATGGAACAGCTCTGTGGCGCTGCTCTTTCTGTCCCCACCGACCTGAAAGGCCTCCTATTATGCTCGTATGATTCTCATTCTTGGGACTTTTGACGCGAGTAAAACAAGGTCCTAGCGCCACAAAAACACCCTCAGCTCTGTTGACGGGCTCTGCCAAGTGGCTCTTTCAGAAAAAAAAGAGAGAGAGAAAACGTCAAAGCGCCCTTCACGAGTGAAAAGGTGTGCCCGGCCTCATGTGGGCGTAATGTAATCATGTCTGATGCTCGTGTAAACAATTTAGATGAAGCCACGGTGAAATCAAGCAGCGATAGCGAACATCAGATCAATCACAGTGAGACTGCAACACTACAGTCTAACATTCCTTTTCTATAATTTTGCAAAGTCAATTATCAGGAAGAGAGTTGTTGTAAATGTAATGTGAATGTTGTCAGGGTTGAATGAAATTGAATTTTCATTTCTCATCAAGACTCACTATTTTGTCATGAACACATATTTTATTTATGAGAAACACAGATTACCATCTCACATCAGAATATTGAAATGATGATCAATTTCCTTTTTCTTGAATTATTTATGAAACACCTCACTGGATATGAGAATATGAGAGGAGGTTGGGAAAAAACGTTTCTATCAAAAAATTGTCTCCTGCTGAATGAATATGGCTATATTTGTTTGTAATCAAAATTAATATCAGCGAAGCTATGCGGGATATTAAATGTTCACAATTTCCCTACAAAAATGAAAAGTATTATTATCTTTTCCTCCATGAAAACAATTATGTGCCTTTGTTTTAATCATTGCTTAATACTAAACACTGACTCAAACCTAGTACAGTGCATTATTCAATATGGAACCAGGAAAAGTCTACATGCAACTAAACATGCAGACTCTGTCTTTACGGACATTAACTGAAGGCAGAACCTTTTCTCTGACCAACGGACTGCTGACAGCCAAACTGCAGTGTGTGATATCCTCGCCCCACGCACTGTCAAAGTCAAACATAGATCCTGTCACATGATGAGATCTCCACCAGCGGGAGTCACATGATCTGTGAGTGCTCTGGACAGATGGACAGAGTGCTGTCTGTCATGTGGACGCCTGCTGCAGTATCACCCTATCACAGCCTCTTTCTGCCTCTGTGGGAAATACAATATTCTCAGCAAAGTTCAGCTCACACTTCAGATAAATGGAGGAGATGTGATCGACAGGTATTGTCAAAAACACGTCTTCACAGTAGTATGTAGCTTGATGAAACTGGAGAGGCTAGGTCGATACAGTTTTCTATCTGAAACTCATTTCGATAGAGGTGACCTTCAAAGGGGATTTCATGAAATGAGAAATGGTTTGGGTCAGACTAGAAAAACCCTTTAATGGTGGTAGCGTCCTCTATGATACTGGATGACAAAGGCTCGATACCTTATTGAATTATATCTCGTCATTCAATACACCCACATGTCTTGCAAAGCTGTTCCCTTTGAGACGGCTGGTTATTGGATTTGTGTAGTGAGATTCTCCAAAATGGCCTATTGTGTTATTTCTTTACAAGTCCCATGAAAACATAGAAAATACAATTTAAGGCAAATAGAGAACAACAAAAATCATTCCTGAAAAGCAGTGAGCTCAGCTTTTCAACCCCTGCCCCCACCCCTGCCCCCGCCCCTGCCCCCACCCCTGCCCCCACCCCTGCCCCCGCCCCCTCTGGTTTTTCGAGGTGGGGTTGCGGATTTGTGGCCTGTCTTCCTGTATGAAACACATCAATACAGACAGACACACATCTCAGTTGTGGTACGCTTGCTTCCACCACCTAAAAGCGTTTTGTAGAGCCGCTCTGTATAGCCGTGGATAAATGAGTCAATCTCTGGTTCAATGTGGCCTCGACCCCTGACCTGAAAACCTCCCTCCCAGGCAGGAAGATAAATAAAGAGCTGTTACTGGAGCTTCCTGTTGCTGTTGAGGCTAAGGAAGGACTGCAGGGCTGCTGGATGTGTCCCTGTGTGAGCTAGCGAGACAGGAAGTTGATGGAGAAAAAGTGTTTGCCTCATAGGAAGTGTTGTTAAACCACAGCTGCAGCTGTGGCCACTGTTTAATACTGTGAATGTAATACCAGGCTGCACAAACTGGTTTAATACTGTGAATGTAATACCAGGCTGCACAAACTGTAGATACTATATATTCAGTGACTTGAGTGTCTGTATGTGTGTGTGTGTGTGTGCATGTGTGTGCGTGTGTATGTGTGTGTCTGTCTGTCTGTGTATGTGTCTGTATGTGTGTGTGTGTGTGTTCCTGTTGGTCCTGAGGCCATATTAAGATTGAAAGGGATCCACTGCAGGGGAGGGCTTCCTGGTTGTGTGTCTGTGTTGATGATTCAGCACAGACACGTGGATCACGTCAGTTCGGCCTGCTTGGGACCTGATTTGTGGCTGCACCAGCAGATTTAGGACTTGTCATGCAAGGCCTTCCTGGGAAGTCAAATCATTGCAAAAAATATGCCAACATTTATATTTCACCTTCATAGAGAAGAACACGTCGTTTGTAATGATTGCGCAATTGACACAAACGCTCATACCAAACTAGTCAAAAAATGAATACAAAATGTGGTAGTTCTGTGATAGATAATGTGATAGATCATGTCAGAAATGTGATACAATGCATAACATTCAGGGGATGTAAACTCCAAGCAATAATGTATAACTTGTAGGTGACCATATAAATGGAGATAGTATAGATACCACTTGGGTGCCAGGGAGGTGACCACTGTCACCAGCCTCTCCCTGCTCTGGTTGCCTTGGTGACCTCTGTAGAGTGCTGAATGAGATCAGTGTCTTCCATGTTCTGACTCTGACCTATCGACACGTTGGCCTAAAGGACATCATTACACTCCCCACCGATGACATTTGGTGCCTTTCAGGAACACTATATTGAATTAAAACCTGTCCATTGAGAATCAGTGTACCTGTTTTCCTCCCATTGTTACATAGTCCTGAGCAGGCTGGAGCTTACAAACAGAAATCCAGGTTAAAACATTTCAATCCTCCTGCGCCATTTCAAGGACAAAATGAAAGAATTCTTCTCTGATTGGCCTTGCTTTGTTTTTGAGGCTGATCTGGGGGTTACACCAATGTTGACTTTGCCCTGTTTGCAGTGGTCAAAAGAACAGATGTTGCATAATCTTATTAGCAGCTGGTTCAAAGCCCCGAACACAAAAGGGCAAACAAAGAGCATGCAGAGGGAGAGCAGGGGAGCTGAGGGCCTGGTGAGTAGGTACACATGGGTTCCTGTGACCTCCCCCCCCCTGCTGCCCAGGCAGAGTGGACCAGTCCCAGGACTGTGGCAGACAGGGCTTTATCTAACTCCATGTATGGAGTGACAGGGATAGGGGCTGAGGCTAAGCCACAAAGGCCCGAGCAGATCTGGGACCAGGCTGGTTGCTACAGCTGCTTGTCCTGGCTGTAAGTGATAGAGTCATGAAGGCGGTTATCCCATGCAGGAGGAAAGCAACTGCCTCTGGCTTAAGTCACGAGCAGAGAGGATGTTGTGTGGAGGTAGGCAGCATGCCAGGTGAGATAGGATAACCAGGCAGGACTAAGAGAGAGGTCAGGGGAGGTGAGCTGTTGAAGGTCAGCATTAATTCACATCTCTGCAGCGACACTGTTAGGTTTTCCAATCACAGACTTGACACTGGCGGCTGAATTGGTTTTGATTTATAGCTTGGCCTAGAAATGGTCCCCGCTTCGCTGGTACTTTCTGCTTTAATAAAGAGCTTGTCCTCTCCAGCCCCCCCCCCTCTCCAGCCCCCCCCCCCCCCCCTCCAGCACCCCCTCCCCTCCAGCCCCCCCCCCCCTCTCCAGCCCCCCCCCCTCTCCAACCCCCCCCCCCTCTCCAGCCCCCCCCCCCCCTCTCCAGCTCCCATCACACCCGTTACTGCCTGGTAGTGGCTCCTCATTGTAACACTCCATTCATTAATTCATGCATATAATCACTGCAAGACAAAGGGTTTTTCTAAACTCACATGGGTATCAATTTAATTCCTTCATTAGTATTTTCACCACAATTGGCCTGATAAGGCCAGTATCTGACAGTGGGTGCTGGCTGGCTTCAACAGCGTTCTGTGCTGGATCCTTTTCACACGGGCTGTGTGGACTTCCACCTCCTCCGTGGCCTCCTGTCCTGTTTAAAGACACCTCTCATATCAATCATATGTCACATAGCTGCTGTAACACATTCAAACTATAGGTTGTGTGGCCAAACATTGAAGAACATTGAGGGACATTGAAGGTGTGTATGATGAAGACTGTGTCTTCTCATCCCATAATGAGATGTCTGGCTTATTAAACTGGAGGTACTTAAAGCTGTATTTTGTTTGTGTTTTGATATCTCAAGAGCAATTTAAGGTATTGTATGATTCCAGAACAAAACGCTTCTGGCTCCTGATTAAGTGATGTATTTACTAATTGCACAATAATGTATTTCGATAAACGGCGTCTGTTAAATGAATACAATTTCAACTATAAATGTTTGAACAATGTCGTTATGTGTTAAATGTGTCAAGTGTTCCACAATGATCGTTACACATGAAGTATTTTTGTGTGCTAGAAACATACACAAATTACTGGTTCTTATTGTGATTATTACTTATTTTTTATTACTTTGTATAATGTGGTATTACTTGAAACTATGACAATTACAATTTAGTAAAAGACGAATTACCATAGCTGAAAACCAAACCAGTAAAAAATTGCGTACTGGTCCTTTAATGGGCGCCCGCACTGTGGAATCTTTGGTATGCACTCCAGAATAGTCGAAGGGCAGCAAAAGGGGAAACATTGTGACAATTTACGGTTAATGATCTACTTGATCAGACTATTATGAGACATTATTTCAGATGTTACCTTTTAAATGTATTAGCAATTGTTGTAACGTTGGTATTTGGATAAATACTGAAGCATGTTATAATATATGCCAAATTGAGACCCAATTGTCCCTCGACCGGATCTCAGAATGGTATCTTCCATCGTAGCAGGGTCGGATCCAGATCTGTTCTGCGGAGGACGGGATCCAAATCAATGAATCTAGTCAAACAAACGGGGTTGGGCAATCGAAGTTGGGACTAATTCATACACTACGATTTGTGTGTGTGGCATGGGTTATGTATGATACATTATTTATTTGCCGATAATATTGTGTGGTTGATTATATAAATTAGACTTATATGGTGAAATCAACAACTTTACTCAAACAGCCATTGGACAGGCTATTTATTTAGAATTACCATATAATTATAATTTTTTACATTTGGGTCTTTGAAAACCGAGAATGATTTTTGCTAATTCTGGCAACCCATTGAGGACTCCTTATCGTAAGCAGGTAAACGATACATTTTTTACAGTCCATTTGTAGCTTAATGGAGTAGTCATGATGTACCTGGCCTTTAGCAAGTCGCAAAAAAGATCGGTTTGAGATAGGCAGCTATCTGCCATGGTAACCTTAACCCTGGTTGAACAGAAATTCAGCTTTAAACCAATAATTTAATTTGCCAAATATTGCGAAGCCTACTATTCTGCGATGAAACCCCTTCATGTCAGTGGTGTAGGCTAGGTCAACTTGCTCTAGGTTTTGTACAGTAGCCTACATCACAGTGGTCGTTGACGCTTCCTGTAGTTGTTGTCACGGTAATAAGGGTTTGTTATGAACTTTTGTCGGTGGCTTAATGCTTTAGAAACGCCTTTAAATAAATGTTCTAACGAATGTTATGGTTTAAAATATTTTGTAGATTGAACACTTGATAGTGTAGAATTAGTAGAACTGAACACTGATATTTCTGCGGTGTGCGTGTAAACCACTGTAGTGGATCCATAATTTAAAAAGAGACGATAGCCTAAATGTAAAGGCTTCCTAAAATGTACTGACATTTGTAGCCTACTGTGTTGTATTGAGGCAATGTAGGCAAAATCATGTTTTCTCGTGTGCTCTCGGCTGGTTCTTATAGTGTGAAATATATGTGCAATGTGCATAACGAAATGTAATTCATTCATGCATACACTCTGCCCCAGTTAGATATGGATTTTCATTTTTACCAGATGAATGTGTTGAGGACGCAAGGAACATCGCAACACGTTCACGCTGTGCTGTCACCGTCGCAGGCCGGTTTGAGCTGGCAGGCCAGAACAGAGGTCCGAGGGCGAGGTCTCGTGCTGGAAGCCCCGGTGTATTTCAAGCGCGGATATGACAGGCTGTGCTGGTCTGGAGTCGACTGATAAGATACGGGACTCCCTCTCTGCTAGGGTAGAGCAGGCAGGCCTATACATGAAGACTTCAGTCTCTCAGAAAGGAAGTTGAAGTCAGGTTTTTAGCCTTGACAGAGGGTTCCGTTAGCTTTCTCCTCAATAAAGGTCTTAGTCCATGTGTTGTCTGTGGCATTACAGTCACGTCTGTGTTGCACTCTTCAATCGGATGGTTTGTTCCTTTGAGAGTGTGTGCACGTGCATCTTAAGCTTTTCTGCTTCACAGGTAAGCATTCTCTACCAACTGTCTGTGTGGTCTAATCTAAAAATGGAAACATCTTTCAAGGAGTTTCACAGTTTACTGTAAACAAGGGGGTTGACTGGTGAGTCGACTGTGGAGTCGACTGGTGAGTCGACTGGTGAGTCGACTGGTGAGTCGACTGGTGAGTCGACTGGTGAGTCGACTGGTGAGTCGACTGGTGAGTCGACTGGTGAGTCGACTGGTGAGTCGACTGGTGAGTCGACTGTTTCCGGTAAGCAAAACTCCCACAAGCTGTCAGGTTCAATGGGATGGCCTCTTAAATAATAACTGGAATAACCTTTACACAGCAATGTATATTACCATTGTCAAGTGGCCTTTCAGTATCTCTATTGCCTCCCACTCCCTGCCACCTCAAGAGTCTGTGTTTGTGGACTGTTGGTATGATTTTCTCATACAGGTTACACTGTTGGTGTGGCCACATGCCAGCTATGACCTTTCGGATCCTTTTTTTTTTTTTTTAGCTTTTTCTGGCACTAGATGGTTGGTGTGTTGATGTGACACTTTCCCAATGAAGACTTGACCTTTGCGTTCAGACCTTTCGTAAAGCTTGTCAATTGTGATGCCACAATGACATTGTGATACACAATTCTTGATAGTGTGTCCATCATTCACTTGTAAGCAGTCTATGTGTGTTTGATGTGTTTAAATGCAACAGACCTCCAGACTGGAATCTCCTTATGTGCATTAAAAGGCAGTGAAAAGAAGACTTTCGTGTGAAACGGAAATTCCTGGCCCTTACAGATTCCTCCTAGAGATGTATGCCCTTGGACCAAAACCCCCAGAGAGCTCAGGGTAAACATGAAATACTGGCGTGTTGAGTTTCCATCCTGACAGAGCTGCCTTTGCATCTTGACAAGGTCTCCAGCACCCCAATGTTGCCGCCACGATTATGTATTCACCTACAATGTTTAAGATTTATTTTACATCGTCAGAAATCTCTATGTGGTGTAGCGATGGATAATCCTCTTCGATGAAATGCTCGACTTTCCTTTTGTTGGGGGCTCCTGTTCCTCTAGAAGGATATGAGGACAAATACTGAACAGCTGCAGCACCCTGTGCAAAAAGCTGCCAATTCGATTTTTGATCCGAAGGAGGGAAGGAGAGGGTAATTCATATCACACAGAATATCCTTTCCAGAGAGAGAGCGGCTTCAACGCTGCCGGCTGAAGCAAAGCAGCGGATCAAGTTGGTTTCCGTGGTGAAGGCATGCGAAGCGACGTAGACGACCTCCTGTCTTGGGCCCCAGTCCAGGTCGCTTCAGTCACCAGCCCATGCCTGAGATTCCATCAGCTTCCTCCTCTCTTGTGGGTTCCATGGCGGGGGGGGGGGGGGGGGGGTTGGGGAGTGAGGGAGGTAGGGGGAGAGGGAGGGGGGGGATAATCAGACTCAGATTTGCAGAGCTGTTGTTGAGAACAGGGAAGACTCCCTTGATGAGAACATCTGGGCCCATACAAACAGGAAGCCTGCTGCCTCTCAAACACCGCACAGGCCGTCTTTTTGGAGATGTTTGGGACAAGCTATTCCCGGCAGTGCCCATGTGATCTGGATATACTTAGAAATTGATGAACCGTGACTCACGTTTTGTGGACAGGGGGGAGGGGGGGGGGCGATGTATGGTCCTCAGTGAATACCCATTGAGCAATCGTTCAGCTACAGTCGCACCAATGGAATGTCTTTGTCCTGACCACCTCTCAATCTTAAAACAACAAACCACAAATTCTTCATGTCAAGCTAGGGTTTGTGGGAAGCCTCTAAATTGTGAGAAGCTGCCTCCAAAGAAACATACATTTTGAATGACCACCACAATACCCTCTTGTGTCATCTTGGGAAGATTGTGTTTGTCGCCTGTCCAGCCCTGAAACCGGAGGGATGGGCCTGGGTTACTGTGAGCCTGACCAGCCCTTTAACCGGAGGGATGGGCCTGGGTTACTGTGAGCCTGACCAGCCCTGTAACCGGAGGGATGGGCCTGGGTTACTGTGAGCCTGACCAGCCCTGTAACCGGAGGGATGGGCCTGGGTTACTGTGAGCCTGACCAGCCCTGTAACCGGAGGGATGGGCCTGGGTTACTGTGAGCCTGACCAGCCCTGTAACCGGAGGGATGGGCCTGGGTTACTGTGAGCCTGACCAGCCCTGTAACCGGAGGGATGGGCCTGGGTTGGGGGGTGAAGGAGGGGGTCGCTGTGGAGCGCGTCACAGTGAGCCTGACCAGACCAGCAGATCTGGTTGTTGATGTTGACATGTACGTCAGGGAGTCACTTACCCAGGGGCTGCTGGGAAGGTTTCACGGGCTCAGTGTCACACTGGTGTCACAGCTTCAGGCTGTCCCAGGGGTCCAGATTGTGCTGACTGCCGACCTCTGGACTAGATTAGGCTACAGACATGTATCACTGTGCTGTGAGACATTAATCCTGAGACTGGGCAGACACAGCCCTTGACACAGACACATGATGGAGGATCTGAACAGTTCAATCTTTGCATTCATGGCTGTTTGAGATTTAGCTCGGCCACACAGCATAGTGCTTGTGGTGAGCACAGATGGTTTTGGGCCACACTAAAAAAGCCTTCTTTGAGAACATTCTAGGACAGAATCACAGTTCACTAAACACATGTTTAGCACAAACAAAAAATCGTTCTGTTCTTGTCTTAAACAGAACACAAACCACTTTCATCATCCAGATGTCTCAACATATTCCTGTTTCTATGTAGGCCAGAGTGTGGTTCTCTCTCTGTCTTGCGTCAGCGAACAGTGTTTACATTTCACACCAAGCCGAGGTTTTGTCTCCGACTGACGCCATTTTGTTTCTGTTCCAGCCAGCTGTGGGCCCCTCCTCACACCCCATGGCTCCGCCCAGCCCCAGCCCCAACAACAGCAGCAGCAGTAGCAGCACGGCTGGCTGGGAGCAGCTTAGCAAAACTAACCTGTACATCCGCGGCCTGCCTCCACCAACCACAGACCATGACCTGGTCAAGCTCTGCCAACCGTGAGTACTTCAGCACTTCCTCATATCGTTAACCGGTATTGATTGCTCTATTGATCTTGTGGCTCAGAAAATTGAAAGAGGGCGGAGAATCAGCACACCAATTAGTAGTTTGAGGTCCCATGGTGATAAACAATTCATGTCACTTTCGAAAACCCTGGCAAAATGTTAGCTTTGTTGGCATTCCCAAGTGGGATTCAGTTTGGTTTTCATTAACTGTTAATGGCAATTGTAAATGGTTGTACAAACTATAAGAATAATGTTTTTCCTCCGAATCACAATTGAAACTAGCTGCATTCAATCATGGGAGGTGACAAGGTACCATGCAAGCAGGAGGGGACAAGGAGGACAGCCAGAGAGGGGGGGGGGGGGTGACAGGGCCATCACATCTGAATCTAAAATGAAATACAACCTTGAGGAACCCAGAGCAGCCTGCAAAGATCCTGTAGCAGCTGGCAGTACAGGTGAGCTACAGCCATGTACAGAGTTCAGACAGCGTCTACTTAAAGCTAAAGCTCTAGAAAGACCGGGGAAATCTCCAGGCGTTCTCATAAAACTCTATTGTCTTATTGAATACCTTTACGTCTGCCGACCAGAAAGACCACCAGGGTGACTTTGACATCTCATTTTCCTTTCCCAGACCCCCCGCCAACATCCCCCCTCTCATTCCAAGCTCCCCCCACCTCCCCTCACCTCCCCCCACCACTCCTTCCTCAATGTGATGTTGACATTGCGGCACAGTCGAGCCCTCTCCAAATCCACCAGCACATCCTCTCAGTGTTTAGAGATGCTCTGCTTGGCCGAGTCCCACTGTGCAGGTCAGGTCCATGGACCCCAGTTTCTACACTGTGCAGGTCAGGTCCATGGACCCCAGTTTCTACACTGTGCAGGTCAGGTCCATGGACCCCAGTTTCTACACTGTGCAGGTCAGGGCCATGGACCCCAGTTTCTACACTGAGACCCTGGCCATAAAAACCTAACACCATCAGCAATCAACCTTACAAATATCCCCAAATAATACATTTCCAGAAATAAGATGTTTTTTTTAATCTGTGTTTGATCTGATATAATTTAAATGACCTACTGTTGGAGATTCCTTCCTTCTAAAGCTTATACCTTCTTCTTTTTAATACACCAGATGAGGGTTAAGTGAAATGAACAAATTAAAGACATCAAGCATGTGCTGTTCCTTATGTAAGGTGAACTCCTCCTAGATGATCCTGGTTTGTCTGAGGACAGCCATTGTTGTCATTTAAGGTTTGGGATTAGCGCTTACAGTCCAGATTCAGGTCAAGGGTTCCTGCTCTTTTATCCGGTGTTGTTTTTAGCTTAATCCTTTTCAAAATGACCTTCCTTCATAATGGAATAGCGCTACTCATAGTTCAGGGTTCTGTAGCATTGTATTAAAGTCTGATCATATGCCTACTATGATGCAGGTCGGCCGGACAGGCAAGCTTGCAGGCTGAAACCGACCAGAGAACAGAGTCTCTCCTTGCTGTCCAGGAGTGCCAGGGGCCCCAGCCCCGTCAGACTGAGGAAAGGCATGAAGGTGGAGAGGAACAGGCAGGTTAGGGTTTAAGTCAAGCTTGTCTTGTGTCAGGGAGTATTGTGTACCTCCACCCCACACTGCTGGGAGAGAAAGTTCCAGTCAGACAATAGTGGAGGAGGGTCGTGTGGCCCAAACTTTGGGTTGGCGTGCTTAACTGCAGATCAAGGGTTTGCAGGTTCAAATGCCCCCAGTCCTGTACATTGCATTGGATTCAAAGTGTCTAACCCTTTTGACGAGTAACACCTCATTAGTATTACAAGACACTTTTATAAGCCTAAACAGAAGGTGCACATTTACAGAGTTAGTTTAGAGTGTTAGACAGATTGTCCCATTTGAAGTGCTCCTGATTCCTGTCAACGAAGCGTAAACTGAGCACTTTCTTCTTATATTGGCCCCACCTTCCCTGGTGGTGGAAAACCCTGGTCAGGAAACCTTTCTGGGGGTTTGTTTAGCCTCCATGACCATGTCAGTAGAGTGCTGGAGCAGTGAGCCTGCTGTGTCCTCTTTCTCCCCTCACTGTGGCCCAGATTATGGCAGGGCGTGGTAATCCTGCACCTTCCTTAACCTCTGCCTTCAAGCCTTCGATTTTGCATCCCTGCTCTCATGAGACCCCGCCCAGGGCGTTTGCCTGTTTGGCTGACGCGGCCGATGTGGTGATTCCTGTAATTGATTAATTTTTGAGTCAATTAGTGGGAACCCTTCATCCCCGTGGTTCTTTAGCCAGCGGAGCGCCGGGCAAGGTCACGGAGACACGAAGCAGCGAGGCGGACACACGTGGGATCCCACACACTTACGTATACGCACACACACACGCCCACGTAGATTCACACACACAAGTGTACGCACATTCCCACCAGTCCTCTCACAAAAACACCCACACACACTCGGAAGTCCTTCTTTCTAATTACAATGGATGGTGGAGACTTCTTGGGTTTTTATTAAGCTGCTACCTGTCATTAGCTGGGAGAGCTCTGCCTGACCTTTCCTCCAGTGACAGTGGGTGTAAGAACACGCCACATTCCAGATGTGTCAGAGTGTGTTATATCTACGAGCAGGGGTCGAAATGAAGACCTCGTCCTCACACAGACTCCACCTGCCCATCTCTCAGCTGAGGTCAAAGCTCATCCCTCTTCGTCCGTGCTCAGGGAGCCAGCCAGTCAACCTCATTAATCATCCGTCCACCCGGCCGCTCTGGTTCACTGTGGAGCTCTCCAGCCCTGAGTGTTTATACTGGGTGTGTTTTGGCCGCAGCAGAGAGACACGGGTCGTGTTTGTGTTTGAGCGCGGCACTCTCGCCGACATTTTGTGTTCCTCCTGCTGGGGTAGCTTAGCGCTGGAGGAACACTCCGCTGTCTGTCTTCAGAGGTCAGCGCTGAGTTCGTTTGTCAGAGCTGGCAGCAACTGTACACCGAGGTACGGCTGAAGATCACCACGTAACTGTGGCATGTCGCCCAGTCCTCCTTAAGCAGGCCTGTCAGGTCGTGGAACTGCAGAGCGCTCCTCAGTGTTTCATCAGGTTTATTACTCAAGACATCTCAGGTGGTGCGACTCATTTCAATGAGTGTTTTCAGTCGCCATCACCAGTTCTCCCTAATAATGGTGCTCCAGTGTTCAATCCCTTGGTTCTATAACCCACTTCCAGCTCAGTTCTATCTATGTTATACCTATGTACTAGCCTTGTTCTAGCTATGTCCTAGCTGTGTTCTATTCCTGTTCTAACCAAGTTCTAGCTCTGGTGCAGCGATGTTCTAGTTGTGTTCTAGCTGTGTTCTAGCTGTGTTCTAGCCTTATTCTAGCTGTGTTCTAGCCTTATTCTAGCCTTATTCTAGCTGTGTTCTAGCCTTATTCTAGCTGTGTTCTAGCTGTGTTCTAGCCTTATTCTAGCTGTGTTCTAGCTGTGTTCTAGCCTTATTCTAGCTGTGTTCTAGCCTTATTCTAGCTGTGTTCTAACTGTGTTCTAGCCTTATTCTAGCTGTGTTCTAGCTGTGTTCTAGCTGTGTTCTAGCCTTATTCTAGCTGTGTTCTAACTGTGTTCTAGCTGTGTTCTAGCCTTATTCTAGCTGTGTTCTAGCCTTATTCTAGCTGTGTTCTAACTGTGTTCTAGCCTTATTCTAGCTGTGTTCTAGCTGTGTTCTAGCCTTATTCTAGCTGTGTTCTAACTGTGTTCTAGCTGTGTTCTAGCCTTATTCTAGCTGTGTTCTAGCTGTGTTCTAGCCTTATTCTAGCTGTGTTCTAACTGTGTTCTAGCCTTATTCTAGATGTGTTCTAACTGTGTTCTAGCTGTGTTCTAGCCTTATTCTAGCTGTGTTCTAGCTGTGTTCTAGCCTTATTCTAGCTGTGTTCTAACTGTGTTATAGCCTTATTCTAGCTGTGTTCTAACTGTGTTCTAGCTGTATTCTAAAACTGTCGAGATTCTCAAATCCACATGGAAATGACTTCCTGTTTCCTCATGCTTTTGAGGTGATGTCATAACCTGTTGTGGCTCAGTCTCTGTCTTGTTGAACTGGCTGCCTGTGTGGTGTATGATGAGCTCACAAACCCCCTCTCTCTGCTCCTCTCCCAGGTATGGCAAAATTGTCTCAACAAAGGCGATTCTGGACAAGACAACCAACAAATGTAAAGGTGTGTATGCAATGCCTTTGTCAGAAACATGCTTTTATTAGCATTTCTCAACAAAAAAACAAAAAAAGGAAAAAAAAAGAAAACAGAGGGAGATCCTAGTCTAACAGATAAGCCCATTCTTTTACTCACAAATGATCCATACAAAGCTACAAGTCATGCTCAGGAATGACCTGCAGGCCTTTGGCAGTAGTAAGCCTATCTCATGCATCGCCGCAGTGAATCTCCCTCCTGTATCCCAGTGAATCACTGTTAACTGCTTCAGGTCTCTGCTGTACTGGTCTCTACCAGGACACACTATACCTATCGTGTACATTTTCTTTCTATAGACAACAATGGTCTATGTTTAGGGTTGGGTGATGAATCTGCCTGCAGGCGTGACTCATTGTGTGTGTTTGGCAGAGTCAACACAGTCAACAGGCTGTGCCTTGTTGAAGTCATCCAGTAGCTATGCGTCTGTCTCTGAAGGGCAAGGTGGATCAGGAAGCTGTTAGACAGGCAGGCTTCCACCTCGATCCTGTTATTTTAGTCCTCAGGCTGTCAGCGTCAGATGGGGGGGGGGGGGGTGGTTCCCGAGAGGAACCCGGTCCCGCCCCTTTGTAGCGTGACTTGGCTGCAACGCCTCGCAGCACACACACTCTCATACACACACACTCACTCCACACACACACACACACTCACTCACTCCACACACACACTCACTCACTCCACACACACACACACACACTCACTCCACACACACACTCACTCCACACACACACACTCACTCCACACACACACACACACACTCACTCCACACACACACTCACTCCACACACACACACTCACTCCACACACACACACACACACACTCACTCCACACACACACTCACTCCACACACACACTCACTCCATACACACACACTCACTCCACACACACACACTCACTCCACACACACACTCACTCCACACACACACACTCACTCCACACACACACACACTCACTCCACACACACACTCACTCCACACACTCACTCACTCCACACACACACTCACTCCACACACACACACACACACACACACACACACTCACTCCACACACTCACTCACTCCACACACACACACTCACTCCACACACACACACACACACACACTCACTCACTCCACACACACACACACACACACACACACACACACACACACACTCACTCCACACACACTCACTCACTCCACACACACACTCACTCCACACACACACACACACACACACACACACTCACTCCACACACACTCACTCACTCCACACACACACTCACTCCACACACACACTCACTCCACACACACACACACACACACTCACTCCACACACACACTCACTCCACACACACACACATGAGCACAGTGGGGAGATCTCAGGGTTAGGGAAGCGCTCTGTCACCGGCCCTTGGATTATTTAAACGCTGATTAATCGCAGCTTCACAGTCGCTGTCAAACATCATGTGTCCCCTCACGTGGGCTGCAGGAAGGACATGGACTGAAATGGCTGGTCGATTTAAGGTGTTACGATAAAAATGATTTGATCATAAAAATCTAATCTATAAAAGCAGATTGTTGCGGGGAATATTCCTGGGAATTAGGGGTGGAATGATACACAGAAGTCACGGTTCAGTTCATAGGCTACCGCGGTTTAGACATCACGGTTCAGTACGAGTCCGGTACAATGGAGGGAAAAGAAAAACAAACCAGGTTCTTCTACGAGTGAATACGGGCGCATTGAAGATGACATGTAAATTCCAATTGCGTCAGTGATTTGGCTCTGTTTGTATGTGTATCTAAAGGCTGGTTAAGCACTGTAGGGAGGAGAAGTTGGCCAATTTTTTTTTGTCTCGTTCCAGTGATTTGCACACCTGGATGATGGGTCTGATATTTTTTGTCATTTAGCACACGCTCTTATCTTACATGCGTTAGCATGTTTAGATGTACGATATTTCTCACATACCCCACAACTGCTGAAACAACACCGACACACAGTGCTTGTCTTATCCACCACTCTCTCGCCTGTACTACTGTAACTGAATGGGAAACCTAAGTTTTGCCAAACTTGCGATCTTAAAGAGGCCGGCGGGTCCCCTATCTCTCGTGTGTCGCCACCACTCACCATACTCGTCCTTAGTGCTGCTAGCTACCTCTTACTCACGGCGGCGCCAATCAGAGCTAAAGCTGGGCAATACATTAGGTGTCCCTAAAGAACACGAGTATCTAACAGTAGTTCCGCATCACATTAATTAATGTGCACGCGAGTTTTTTTTTCTTTTTTTTCGTGTATTCTCCGAGTAATTTCATGCACCGAACCGTGACGCCCGTACCGTTTCGGTTTAATACGAATACATGTACCGTTTCACCCCTACTGGGAATAGTAGCGTGTTACCTGTTCAGATGGAGCCCAGTGTTCTAATGTGATGAGTGTGTTGGGCCATGGCTGGGGTTGTTTAAGTGTTGACGCTAGCTGTTAGAGGTCAGGGATGGCCTGTTACCCCTGAGAACAATACGCTGACCTGAGGCCTGAACACAACCAGTAATGCTGCTACCTCAGCACTTTGCCCTCCATGAGATCCCATGGAAACACACACACACACACAGATACATGCACATACATGCACACACACACACCCACATACAGACACACACACACACGTATACAAATACACAAGTTACTTGCACATTCACACACAGACAGAGGTACACATTTACAGATACACGTGCACACACACTGACTGACTGAATGATCATTCAATGTATCTTCTTGCATCCTATAACACAAATGGATCACAGTGTGATCATGTGATTTCTGCCCGCTGGTTTGAGTGAATCTCCTGAGCGGCTGGGGGAGAGGTGCAGCTGGTCTGAATGCTGGGTCCTTCCTGAGCTGTTGTCTCTTTGTCCTGTCAGGTTACGGCTTTGTGGACTTTGACAGCCCTGCTGCAGCTCAGAAAGCTGTCACAGCCCTGAAGTCAAGCGGAGTACAAGCCCAGATGGCCAAGGTGAGTTTAAAACGGTCCCTCTAATCCTGACATCACACCCAAACACTGGGCAGTGTTGTGCTCTATCTCTGGACGGTCCTGCTTCTGCTGGAGGACATGCAGCCCCCCGCCCCTCCCCGCTCCTCTGAGGTCACTGCTATAACTGGAGCCCCCAGCCAGAATGGCATTTGTGTATGTATGTGTTTGTTTGTCCGTGCGTGCGTGAGTAAAAATGTGTGTGTTTATACACAGGCACTGTTAGTAGGCATGTGTGTGAGTTTGTGTGAGTGTATGTGACCGTGTGCGTGTGCTTGTGCTTGTGTGCGTTGAAAGTGTGCGTGTGTATGTCTGAGTGTACATATGTGTATAAATGTGTCCGTGTAACACATGTATGTGTGTGTATGAACACGTGTGTGTGTCTGTGTGTGAGACAGCTCCTGTCAGCTGAGATCTCTGGGCTTTGGAGAGACTCTGGGAGAGACTCTGGAGAGACTCTGGAGAGACTCTGGAGAGACTCTGGGAGAGACTCTGGAGAGACTCTGGGAGAGACTCTGGAAGAGAGTGGTGCCGACAGACAGACAGTGAGCTTGTGCTCTGCCATGACAACAGGCGTGACGGGCCGGAGCAGGAATCCACCCGGGGGTCGAAGCTCCGCCCACAGCCCACGCCCCCTCCGCATCATAGTCAGCCTGTCTGAGGACTCATTCACACTGTCCTAAAACAGGTCGGCTGGCCTCAACCCGAGCAAAGATCACTCAGGAATCCACTGTAATGCCTCCACTAGCTCATGTCTCTCATGTCTCTCTCTTGGAAGTCGCTTTGCTCTTTTGTAAAGCTCTCTCTTGGAAGTCGCTTTGGATAAAAGCGTCTGCTAAATGAATAAATGTAAATGTAATGTCCCAGCCAAGCACACTGCATATATAGTCTGGGGTCAGTACAGTGTCTATAGAAAGCTTTGTCTGTGTGGACAGGTTGTTGCTGAACTCGTCTGTGGTCGTAGCAGTCCCAGTCAGGTTCAGGTAGCGAGGACTGCATCAGCTAGCGGTGTGTTTGCCGGGTTCATGCTGTTGAATGGCACCCCGAAGACTGGCTGAACTGTTATGTGTTCAGCTTAAACAGTTTGTTGGTGTAGAGAAGGTTGTCGGCAGGAAGACAATGACACAGCACTTTGCTGGTCTTCAAAGGGGCCTGACGGCTCTGTAACGACTCTCTCAAGGTGTAGGTTCCCCCGGAGAACCAGGAAAGGGAAGGAAATAATTGGAGGTTGTCATGGAAACCGGACCCCGTGCAAGTGGCAGAAATGGTGTTCCTGGTTCCCAAACGGTGCTGGAGGAGAGGCGAGCACTCTCTGTGTCCTTTCTGTGGATCTCCCTCCTTGCGCCCATTTAAGGTTTTTTATTAAAGAAAGAACAAAAATGAAAGCCGTTTTGTGGAGCATAGCTAAGTTTAATCTATGCATTGTTCAGGGTAACGGCCGTTAAAAGAGTTGGAGCCTTTCCCTTCAGCTTCACCTCTGCTTGTTTGGCTTTAATAGACTTCCCAACAAAGGGTCTTTTCCCCTGAAAGTGTGGAGTGTTCCTCGGTCCAGGAGCCGCACAATGGCCGTTCTCTCTTTAGTGTTTCAAAGGCAAGTGGGAGGGAAGACCGCCAGCCACAGCTCCTGTTGAAACAGTTGACTGCATGTTATTCCAGTGAATGAAGGAACGCTCGGATGACTGAGTGAATGAATGAATGAGTGAATGAATGTCCTACAAGTGCTTATAACTCTCCTGTCTGATCACAGGAGCTGCATATGTAATTCCATAGAACTGCTCTTGAAGAAAAAGCATTTCAATATAGTCGCGCTTTTCTCTGAAAGCCATGTGTTTGTCTTGTTCTGGTCCAGTGTGTGGTGCAGTCTGAAAGGCCACAAGCTACTTTCTCTCAATATAAACTTTAGATTGATCATAAAGTCTGATTTGGGAGACTAAGGTCATTCCCAGATCAACTAGCTGAGGAGGTCTTTCCTCTCTGTTACCTGAAGGGTCCAGCTCATGTGTGGGGGGGTGCCTGCCTGCCCTCTTCCCCTCTCCTCCCCCCTTACTTCCCCTCCCCCTGTCATGGGCCAGACGAGCGGTACCTCCCCCTCTATCACCCTCACCGACCCTCTTCAAACACGCCCTGGTCACATGACGCGTAATGACTGACTGGTTGGCTGGTGACCCCATTCACAGCACAAACAGATGTCTTATCTCACTGCCAAATTTCTGTCCCTGCGATTTTAAGAGCTGCTCCACACGCACAGGAAGGGGTTTTCTTCCCCAGCTCCCTCTCTCTCTCTCTCTCTCTCTCTCTCTCTCTCTCTCTCTCTCTCTCTCTGTCTCTGTCTCTGTCTCTGTCTCTTTCTCTGTCTCTGTCTCCCTCTCTGGCCCTATACCTCTCATACTCTCTCTTTTTCTCTTGCTAACTCGCTCTCCCGCTCTCATTTCTCCCCTCTCTCTCTCTCTCTCTCTCTCTCTCTCTCTCTCTCTCTCTCTCTCTCTCTCTCACTCTCACTCTCTCTCTATCTCTCCCTCTCTGTCTTTCTCTCTCTGTCTCTCTCTCTCTTTCTCTCTCGGTCTGTCTCTTTCTCTCTCTGTCTCTCTCTCTGTCTCTGTCTCCCTCTCTGCCCCTATAACTCTCATACTCTCTATTTTTCTCTTGCTTACTCGCTCTCCCGCTCTCATTCTTCCTCTCTCTCTCTCTCCCCAACCCCCTCCCCTCTCGCTCTCTCCCTCACTAATTTCTCCCAGATGATGATGGAGGCAGTCTTGTTGTCAGAGAAGTTATATTCTGGATGACTCAGAGCTCAAATATGTGGTAATGACTTTCTCAAAACTTATTTTAATCTTCCATATCTTTCTCTGAAATTCCTGTCAGAATCAGGCAGCAGTGAGTAGGGGTCATTCTCTCTCCCCTCACAGATTTCCTTTGATTCTATATATATTCAATATGTGTATCGATCATTATACAGTATGTGGATTGTTATTAAACAAAACTGACAATTTATCTGTGACTTATATTATATTTTAGAGCCTATTTAAGGATGAATAATTTGATTTCCATGCTCTGAGGTAAGCCTTCAGGGAAAGGCATTAAGGCAACCTTTCTGCCCTTGTGTATAATTAGTGTGTGTGTGTGCATATAATGTGTGTGTCAGTGCTTTATAAGAATATGTTTGTGTTATGATTTTGTGTGCATGTGTATGGATGTGTGTGTGTGTGTGTGTGTGGGGGGGGGGGGGACAGGGAGGAGTGTTCATATTGGCTTCCCCTCCACAGTTATTAGAGCAGCATACACACACACACACCCCTACACACACACGCACACACAAAGCCTTAGTGAGGCTCCACACCCCACCCCCCTCTCTGCTCACACCAATCCCCCTGATTGAACACCTTCTCTGGGTGCCATGCAGAGGGTCTACTCCTTGTCCCCTAATAGTAAGATGTTGATTTTTCTGTCAGCGTATGACTCTGGTAATCTAATCCATCCCTGTAGCTGGCCCTGAATGCGGCAGGACGTTGATGAATATTAATGAGGAGCGTGGTCTCCCTGGAGAGCCGGAGCCATGTCTTGGGTTTCTGCTGATGCTATTGAAATACAGGCTGGAATCAGCTGATGCAGGCTGGGATCAGCCGTGGGCTGCATGCTAATCTCTCCTCATCACTATTCATGGTGACCTGTTCTTAGATAAAAACCCCAGCGCACAGGGACAGGAGGAGAAAGAGAGAATGACAGGAAGAGAGACAGGGAGACGGAGAGAGGGAGAGAGAGACACACAGGGAGAGACAGAGAGAGAGAGTTACAGAGAGAGAGACACACACAGGGAGAGACAGAGAGAGAGGGAGACAGAGAAAACAGTTGAGACAGAGAAAGAAAGAAATTGAAAGAGAGAGATGGAGAAAGACAGCGAGAGAGAGAGAGAGAGAGAGATAGAGAGAGAGAGAGAGAGAGAGAGAGAGAGAGAGAGAGAGAGAGAGGGATTGAGAAAGAAAGTGAAAGTTAGGAAAAGGGAGAAACTCAAGGAGGG
>NC_140383.1:24620000-24762500 GCF_054491055.1 Hypomesus nipponensis
AGGTTACCAGGTTACCAGGTTACCAGTACTTTGAAGCGGAGTGCCTGTGTGTGTGTGTGTGTGTTGACAGCTTGTGTTTGTGATGTTCCAGGTACAGAACCCTTCCTGGGTGACACACCAACCCTACATCATGCAGCACCCAGTAAGTCACCAACTCTACTGCATGTCTCTCTCTCTCTCTCTCTCTCTCTCTCTCTCTCTCTCTCTCTCTCTCTCTCTCTCTCTCTCTCTCTCTCTCTCTCTGTCTGTCATTCTCTCTCTCTCGCTCTCTCTCTCTCTCTGTCATTCTCTCTCTCTCGCTCTCTCTCTCTCTGTCTGTCATTCTCTCTCGCTCTCTCTCTCTTTCTCTCTGTCTGTCTGTCTGTCATTCTCTCTCTCTCATTCTCTTTCTTCATGTCTTTTTCTCTCTCTTTCTGATATTCTCTCTTTCTGTCTCTCATTTGTTCGCTCTCTTACTCCTTCTCTCCCTCTTTCTCGCTCTCTAATTTGTCGACCCATATTCCAGTAAAGTGCACAGCTCAGGATAAAGCTGTTCCCTTCTCTGTGTGGCAGAGAGAGGAAGGGACACCAGTGTAGTCAGACGTACAGTGTGACAGGGTCTGGTGGGATTAAGGGTTGCTATGGTGTTGAAAGGAGGGTTTGGAGCAGGAACTCTTGCTCTCCAGGATGGAGATCGCCATGGCGATGTGGTGAAGCCTCAAGCCCCTGCTGTTTGATGATTCCAACAGATGGTTTTGAGCAAGTGGGGTTCTTCAGGACATTCAATTAGCCTGTTTGATAAGGAAGCTCTTTCAAATACTCCCAAGTGCCCCGGGCGTGTTCCAGAGCAGCAGAATGGATTGTCAGGGTCTGGTGAAACCATGGGCTGTCTTCAGTGTGCTGCGGATATGAAGTCTGATACACTGAGCCCAGTTGATCTCTCTCTCTCTCTCCCCCTGTAACCCAACACAGGACTAGTGCTCATGATACGCAGCTCAGGAAGGGAGGCTTTTCTCAGGGTGTTATTCTAGGTCCAAACCCTTTCCTCCCGTCTCGTCTAGATAAGACAGAGGCTCAGCAAGAAACCTGGTCCTCTTTCTCTCTTACACTTCGTGTTGTTTTTATATCTGCTGATTCTAGACCCTTTGTTTGTTCAGGAGAAAGAAAATCCTGTCTTGACTGTCTCTCTGTCTTCTGCCTCGGTCTTACCCTCTCTCACTCTTGTCCCAGGGAGCGGTGATATCGCCCTCTATGGACCATGCTATGTCACTGCAGCCCACGTCCATGATGAGCCCTCTCACCCAGCAGATGGGCCACTTGTCCCTGGGCAGTGCAGGAGCGGTGAGAGCCAGAAGGGTTCCAGATGGGGGGGGGGACACATCATTCATAATGTAATACATCAGTAGAGCTTCATATACTTTTCAGGAGAGAATATCAGGTTGGATAATCTCAAGTTATTGTTCAAAATGTGTCAATTCCACACGTACGATTTCATATCGTTCAAAAATGAAAGAACATATGGATAAGATTGCAAACCAGTCTTCAGGATTTCTTTATAGTTTGGATGAAATCATTGGTCATTTGGAACCCTGGGTCAAAGACTAGTTAGTATGTTACTGGGAGATCTCATTAGTCCTGTACTAGATATGGATATGTAATGACTGAGTTCTGTCTTGTGTTGTACAGTTTATGGCCGCTAACACACCTATGCAAGGAGCGTATATTCCCCAGTATGCACACCTGCAGACTACGACTCTTCCAGTGGAGGTTAGTGGCTGACACGCTCTCTAGAACGCCTGCTCACTTACTGAATGTAACTTGACTTTCGTCGTAACTTTGGTTACGAGAAGCTCGACATGCCTTGGTGACATCAGTATTAGATGTCTCTGTGTGGAGAGAGCCGAACTGTGGCCTGTCTTCCAGGAACACGGGGGGCAGCAGGCTGGAGATTCATCTGGAGATCAACCCCAGTACGCCTACCAGCAGGCTAAGTAACACACAGGTGGGTCTGCTGCTGCACTACAAGCCCAAGTCTACTTCCTGTTTGCACTATTTACAGAATACGTTGCTTTGGATAAAAGCAACGTAAATGTTTGACTACATTTTCACTATCAAGAGCTTCATTACTAGATGATATGTGTGGCATACTGATGTATACTGTGGCATTATTAAGAATGTGTTGCATGTTCCTTCTGTTTGACGGTTTCAGGTGTGAGTTAAGCAGAGGATTGGGACAACAGCTAAAACAATCATGTCTTTCTTGGATGGCTCAAACATTAAGGAATTATCACCATTTTGCAGGTTCTGCAATGATTTCCTTATGTTTGTGATGAGAATAAGTTAGACTATTTTTGGTATAGGTTCCATGAGGTGCAAACAAATGATTAATTACATCTAATGATGCGAATTATTAGAAGAAAAAAAAGAAAAAAAAGTTTTATTTTGATAAGGAAAAACTAAACGTTTATTTTTTACCAATGATTGTCACATGGATGCAAGAACCTAGTGGATCGTGTGACTCCTGTTTTAGCTGCATGATAGTAAAGATGTCTTCTGTTCATATTTTCATGATTTTTTTTTTTTTTCTCTTATTTTGTATTGAAATAGTTTTTATCTGAAGATTTATTAGTGAGACATCTTGAAAATTATGTTTTGTGCTTGCTGTGTGCGTGTTGCTATGGTGAAGTGTTCAGTGTTTTTTCTTGTAAAGTGATTTATCTTAGTGGTCTGCTCTAGATTGATCTTGCTGTCTTATACAATTTGCCTTAACAATTTCCGTACAGTAGCTGTACAGGCAACCTCCAAGGCTGGCCACGCGCTAGAAAGGGAGAGGTATTGCCTTGTAAATCAGCTAAATAGGGCTTTCTATTGGATATAGCAAATTAAATCTGCTGTGTTATGTGTTTTTGCTTTTTCCCCTCAGAAAAAAAATCTGAGTCTGATTAGAAAATTTAGAGAGAAAAAAAACGATTTTAGTGAATTGATCTCCTGATTCTGATAGGTTTGAAGAGGATGTAATGTTTCTATCACCAGAAGATAATACATGTCTCTCTGGTTGGTTGAATGTGGTAGAAATTATGCTGAATGATTGCATTTTAAATCTTGCCTTTTTTGATTCCTTGGTGTTGTAGATTAGACATGGGTGGGGAACATTGGAGGTGAGGAATAGTGGAGGGGGGGAGGGAGGGTTTGGGGGGGGGGTTGTTGTTTTTGTATTGTCTTTTGGGGGACATTGTTGTTGCTCTGTCAGTTTGACATGATGTGTCTTTTTCACTTTTCAGTTGAAATGCAAACAGGCGAACATGGATTGATGATTGTGCAAAACTATCAAAGCCTTCCATTAAGACTTAGGAAAACGTTCTATGGAGTTTGAGTTGTGAGGAAAAACACAGAGATAGATATGTAGATTATATTGCACCTAGCTCTTTCATAGGAAACAAACAAGCTTGGCACTTTCAATCATAGTTTACCTCACCAAAGACTGTGAGCTAGTATGTAAAAGCAAATAGCGTCATTTTTCTTTCTACCCCTGATGTAACTGACTCTTCTTCCAGACTAGATCTCAGTTTGGAGAATGTGCCTTTTTTTGTACATTTGCATTCAGTTGTTGTAGGTTTTATTCAAGTATGGACACAGACGAACAAGAAGGAAGACTTGGATATAACAAGTGCCACACATGGATTTAATCGCTGTTGGAAAAATGCAATGTAAAGAAATATGAACCAGAATGGAATACATTTTTAAAACTATCAAATTACAAAAACACAGTAATGATCAGTTTTACATGGTGCAACGGAGAATGTTATTGCTAAGTACTATTATTTAGGATCACAGTAGATTAAGTTTGTCTTCCAGAAAGCCTGTGTTTAGACCTGGTGGTCGGACTGACCAGTTATCTACCTCGAAGTGTTCCTTCTCCTCTGTAAGGCCGGGTGAGCAGGTCCTCCCAGACCAAACGCCGCGCTCAGGAGCTGGCCTCATACAGCTGTTTCCTTTCAGGTGGTTTTTAAATACTTTTTTTTCCGGACATCATTTTTTTTTTAAGAGGTTTTATTCAAATCAGTATGGGGACAATTGTGCGTTGAGCGTGTTTTGAGTTGTATTCAGACATTCAGTTTCATAGTTTCAAAAGATGAACTGCTGCTTTCATCACAAGCGATTTCAGAGGCTGACGGAGGTGTTGAAAAGAGAGGGAACAGGACAGCAGAGCTGAGAGTATTCACTGGATCTGTGCTCCTAAAACAACCAGGTCCAGACAGATCTGCAGCATGTCCCCTGTGGGTGGCCTGCGTTTCCAGAGGACGGGTCTGTGGGCCCTGTACTTGAGATGTGTGTGAGGGCTGGCTGACACAGAGAAGTTATACTGTTGAGTGCTTGTGAGGGTCATGCTGCTAGCTGTCTGAACCGCGTGCCACGCTACGTCTGGCTAGAGATGGAAAGGTGCATCGAAGGGAGACGTGCTCATTAATTAACCATCGTGTTGAACAGTCATTAAGTTATATGAAAAGTAATAATTTATGAAGAGAGAAGTTTTGTACAGATCGTTTGAAGAAATAAAAGATTTTCATAGAGATATCTATATGAGAGTTAATTTTTTTATTTTGTTTTACATGTGCCACACATTTGCCAGTGGTAACTTGTATGTCCAGTTTAAGGAAACCTTCTGTATTTTTGTTTTGTAGTGTTTGTTAAAGCCAAAAAATATGTTTTTTCGGTAGATTGTTACCTAAGCTTTATTTCTGTTCATTTCTTTGATTTTTTTTTTTTGAATAAAAACTTCCATTGGAACTATTTAGTGTGATGTTCTGTTTGTCAAGTTGCCATGCATGTGAATATTCACACAGTAAAAAAAAAAAACATTACTGTGTGAACACAGAAGTTTAAAGTAAGGTGCCACATTTAAAGGAGCATTTCAGGGAATTCACCATCTTTCAAATGACTTGTCTTATTACCATTTACATGTTGAGTTACAGTAACCAATGGAAACCATTTATTTTTGTATGCAAGTATAGTGAAACAACAAGGCTGATTTTTATTTTTGAAAAGTTTGTAAAGGCCAATGGTGTTATAGTAATTCCAGCATGTTTTACTAACTGATATAAAGAACATTTAAATGGCTTTTGTTTGTAATGTGTCATTACAAGACCTAGGTTTTGTAAACTCCCCTTGGTGATGGTGTTGCCCTTATGTATTTAGGGAGCAATTGCACCTGAAAGCATTTTTATTCAATATGAAGGGGTGGAATGAGGGATGGTTTCCATTCATTGTGGCTTCTATCAGACACAGATGATACTTGAAACCTTAGCCTTCACAGATAAGGCGCTCACAGGAAACAAATTTCCCAGTCCCTATCAGCAGAGCTGAAGGACGGTCCAGAGAGGGATATTCTCATGGAGTCATACTCAAATGGCTTCAGGAAATGATTTGAGAGTGAGAGGGGACGTGAGAGAATGAGAGAGAGGAAAGAGGACAGTATGTCTATATCTCCATAACAGCCCAGAGCGTACCAAGGCTACAAGGATTTTTATCCAGGCCATTTCCGGGGACCAGATGAGAATTCCAGTAATGTGTCAACACAGTGACAGTGACCTCGGTCCCAGAGGGCTGAGGTTGACACTGCTCTGTCATTCGCTGAGAATTGATGTGACTTGTTGTCTGGTGTGATGGAGGAGGGACCGTATTTGTCTCTGTTAGCTGTCCCCATCCCTGTCATCTACTGTACATGTTTAGGACGAGAGTGGAGCGTGGAGCCCTCAACAGCACCCGGAGAGGATCCAGGATGGGGGAGAAAATCAACACTTTACTGAATTGTTGTCAGGTTCTCTTCTCTGCCCATCACTCACATGGACTTGCACTTTAAACCCCTGCCATACTAGTGAATTGATTTAGCAATTTCATTATTAAATGTGTCCATGTGTGCAACAAAGGACGTAACACTAAATCAACACATTTACCATATGGGTGCTGAAACAATGGTAGCCATTTCTTGTCTGTCCTCAGAATGGTGGAGCTGGGTTTGCTGTCTCTGAGCCCTTCTACTGTGCTGGCCCGACAGTGTGAGCAGTATGGTCCAACACTCAAACAGATCAGCGAGAGGGGTCATTCACACCACCTCCTGGTCACGGTGTCAGCATGCCTGTCCCAGCCAGGGGGAGAGGGGGTGTAAGGGGGACCGGAGAGGGGTACCAGAGGGGGGGGGCGGAGAGGACGTGGCCAGGCTGCAGGATGGCAGATGGGACTAGCGGTGTCCTGCTGGGTGTCCTGCTGGGTGTGCTGCTGGGTGTGCTGCCACCCCACAGGAAGCCAAGAGCTCCAGACCAGCAGCGGGACTTCAGGCTGCAGCTGTTTGAGGCACGGCCACCTGCGTCTGGCTGCCACCCTCTCATCACACCGCTCCCCCCTCTCATCACACTGCTCCACCCTCTCATCACACTGCTCCACCCTCTTCATCACACTGCTCCACCCTCTCATCACACCGCTCCACCCTCTCATCACACTGCTCCACCCTCTCATCACACCGCTCCACCCTCTTCATCACACTGCTCCACCCTCTCATCACACCGCTCCACCCTCTTCATCACACTGCTCCACCCTCTCATCACACTGCTCCACCCTCTCATCACACTGCTCCACCCTCTTCATCACACTGCTCCACCCTCTCATCACACCGCTCCACCCTCTCATCACACCGCTCCACCCTCTCATCACACTGCTCCACGCTCTCATCACACTGCTCCACGCTCTCATCACACTGCTCCACCCTCTCATCACACTGCTCCACCCTCTCATCACACTGCTCCACCCTCTCATCACACTGCTCCACCCTCTCATCACACTGCTCCACCCTCTCATCACACTGCTCCACCCTCTCATCACACCGCTCCACCCTCTCATCACACTGCTCCACCCTCTCATCACACTGCTCCACCCTCTCATCACACTGCTCCACCCTCTCATCACACCGCTCCACCCTCTTCATCACACTGCTCCACCCTCTTCATCACACCGCTCCACCCTCCACGGTAGAGCAGAGCGCCCACAGTGTGGACCGCTATACATACATTTACTACCAACACTCACAACTACCACTACTGATTAAAGTTTTATTCTTGATTTATTTGACACATTGTGTCTGTATAAAAAAGAGCTGCAGGCTGGGTTTCCTGATCATGTTTGATAGGAAATTACGTTTTTTTATTTTAATTTTGTCTGAAGTTGTGGCTTCCATATATCCCACTGAGCTGCCTGTTCTTCCATATATCCCACTGAGCTGCCTGTTCTTCCATATATCCCACTGAGCTGCCTGTTCTTCCATATATCCCACTGAGCTGCCTGTTCTTCCATATATCCCACTGAGCTGCCTGTTCTTCCATATATCCCACTGAGCTGCCTGTTCTTCCATATATCCCACTGAGCTGCCTGTTCTTCCATATATCCCACTGAGCTGCCTGTTCTTCCATATATCCCACTGAGCTGCCTGTTCTTCCATATATCCCACTGAGCTGCCTGTTCTTCCATATATCCCACTGAGCTGCCTGTTCTTCCATATATCCCACTGAGCTGCCTGTTCTTCCATATATCCCACTGAGCTGCCTGTTCTTCCATATATCCCACTGAGCTGCCTGTTCTTCCATATATCCCACTGAGCTGCCTGTTCTTCCAGATCCCGCTGGATCTGTTCCCGCATCTCCCTGTGGAACGCCTTGAACAGTCCTCAGGCACAACACAGATAAAGCCCAAGGATGCTCAAACCAAAAAGCCATCTTTAGTGTTGTCCATTTAGACTCAGTGGCTCCAGACAAGTCATGCTTTGTGTTGACATTGGTTAGTCCAATGCAATTTAATGTTTAGTGAGTAGAAATACTTCACTCCTGTCTGTGAGGCAGAAATAGTACCATTCTTTATATACATTTATTATTTAAAAAAACGATAGTCCATAGCTTGCCTAGTTAAATAACATGCACGTACACCGCCATCTAGAGGACGATTCGACGACTAACATTGTTTCATAGGTCTGCATAGAATTCATAGTAATTCGAGTAAATATATATTTCAAGGTATTGATTGAAAGTAAACACTTTCTGTCCACAACATTAGTGATGCCATCACATTAAATTAATTAATTAAGGTTGTCAACATCTCCAATTAGCTTTCTCGCTGTAACTTTATAATAAAGTTGTTCTCTTCCAATTCGGACATTTATAAAATACCATTTATTCAGGGCAAACTGATTATTTAACATTTCAGATGTTATTAATTTCGCACTTCCATGGTGTACTTCTCTCCAACCATACGGGGTCACTCAAGTACATTCAAGGGTGTTTGAGGAAGCGTGGGCCTATCTCTACGTGCGCCACTAAACTGGGGGGGGTTTTCTCGCGTTGAGTGCTGGAGTCCTGCACAAACTCCGCGAACATTCTGTTGACTTTTGAGCCATGATTTTGGACTCGTAAACATGAAGTTACTAAGGACATACAGGCGTTCCTCTTTATATGTCGTTATCTTTATAACTTACTTTCAATCGGCTCTAGGTGGTGGTAAGTGAAAGCTGTACATTAAACAATATGGTAACTAAATATGTGCACTAGAAGCGGTTTCGACCTGAACTTGTGTCTCCAGACTCTTCAAATCTTAACTAGACTCTTTCTCTGTCAGTTTGTCTAATGTAGCTTACGTGTGCCCAAACGTTGACATTTGGCATTGTATCATTTTAATGAAGGAAAACAAAAGATTTTTTGAGGGAAATTATAAATATTGTTTGTTTATGATTACGTTCTAATTGTTTGATCGTCCCTTGACGTTTGTCTCTCGATATCTATCGTGATTATTATTGGAAACAACTCGTGATATGGATTAGTCTCGACATCACGAGTTTTCTCAAATGGAATGTGAGATGCGCGTATGAAATGAATAGGATCAAAAGTAGTAGGCTACGCCACTATTTATTTCTATGGTTCTTCTAAGAACGTGATAAAAACTTTATAGACGTCTATGCTGTGATGAAGTGAAACAGCTAGGTACTAACCCAATGGACAGTGCTTGGCTGTAAGTTAACTAGTTTCCTTCCACAGATTGTCCTGCAGATGGACGCACTTGGGTGCCTTTCGGACAAAGATGCTACCATTTCGTCCACGGAGAAGAAGACACAATTAAGAGCTATACACGTGAAGATGCGAAATCCAAATGCAGCGGATATGGTATGCTACTAACTTCGTGCTGCTATGATTTAATATGATCCACAGTAAGCTAAGCTCTTGATGTTTATTTGTTTGTTTTCAAACCCATCAACATGTCATCATCTTTACTTTGTAGAACTGGTGACCATCCAGAGTGCCGAAGAGAATGACTTTGTCATCAGCTACAGCAAAAAGGTGTGGAAGGAGAGCACCAACATGTGGCTGGGAATGTACTACGACACTGACAGTAAGTGGGGCACTCCACTGGAATACTGCATAATGGGGAGGAAATACATTGTGTACAATAATCTTGAATCATATGGTGTCAATAATAGAATATACTAACAGGGTGGAATATTAAACAATATGAAAATCACTTTTATTAAGGTGGATGAGTGCTGTCTGGTGTCCAGTTTGTCCTGGTGTGCAGATAAAGCCAACTTAGGCTATATCATAGGACTGTTTGATTCCTTTGAGAAGGATGTCCTGTTTTCTCACTGGTCAGTCTTCAGGAAGCTAAAGAAGGACACTAGGATTCACACCCTGACATTCTTGTCTTTCTGTGTCGTTGTTCTGGAGAAACAGATATTCTTATTGCGCTGGGTAATGCAACTGTTATTAGTTCGCTTATAGTCCTTGATGATGCTGGTGCTTGTACTGTATGCACTTGTACTCTTCTCTGTGGATAATAGCACATGCTTGATGAATAACCGTAAAAGTCTTTGTCTTGTGAGTCGAACAGATGAGATGGTCGGATGAGACTGCTGTGAGCTATACTAACTGGGAGGACGGTGACTCCTCTGACCTCAGTCCCCTGGACACCTGCGTGGCGCTGCACACCAACACAGGGAAGTGGGAGAACATCAGCTGTGTTGACGATGTAGAGAACGGAGTGGTCTGCCAAAGTGTCGAGCGTAAGGTCCACTTCACCGCCAGCTCATGCACCATGTGTATGATTGCTAATCACGATTTGTGTTGTTCAATTATTGCATTCAGTTTCTGTTTTCCACCCTCTCAGTGTCAGCAGAGGAAGGCAGATCAAGTAAGTTCAACAGTTCACTCGCTGTTTGTTTTCCATTGTTTCACTCATTAGAGACAGAGAGCCGAGTGGTGACCTTCCTTGCTTTGTGTCCCCCCCCCTCTCAGAGCACAGCCCCCTCCTCTCCGCCCTGGTCATTGTGAGCGTGGTAGTCATCATGGGGGCCTCAGCCTCTATCTGGTTCCTGCACCAGAAACACCACATGGGCACCGCCATCCTCACCTCGTTTGAGTACCACCCTCCCTTTAGGGCCCCGGCCCCTGACGAGGCCTGCCTTGTGGAGACGGAGGAGGTGGAGGACATGCCCTAGCGCCTGCTAACGGACGGTCTTTCTGGGTGGGGTCGAATCGTACACTATCAAGAAGACATGTTTTGATTGGTTGGCACACAGTAGGTCAATGATCTAATGTTCTGTTTAAACGGGCTTCATGGGGGTTGGCCCTGTCTGCATAACAAAAGCTTTATTCTTCCACTTAAGAATATTTGCAAATACAGAGTGGTTAGGTAGAATTAATTGTACAGTATTTGAAATGTTATTCCTAAGAGATGCAGTTTGCTGACCACTGCTTTGCCTTGTTTTTAAGCTCGAACCGGTTCTTCACAAGTCGCCTTTGTCATGAGAATGGGTCAAATGTGTTTTCCTGATGTATACTCAAGGTTGTTTGCGGAACGCTGGTAACATTTCTCAGTAGAATTGTAAGAGTCACTGTGGTTAATCATCAAGAGCTCATGAGCCTTTGTTCAGGTCTCTTGTTGTTTCCTGGCTGCCTGCGCATGGAGTGATTGCAGAGGCTCCTGTGCTCTCTGTCCTGCCTACTGCTGTTGAGATACACTATCACACATCTCTCTAGCTAGATTGCCTTTGTTGAGGTATTATGGAACATTATCGCCCTGTCGCCTGGGGTCAGGGTTTTCAGCCTGATACAGATTGATAAGAGAGAAATGTAATTGATCACAGCAATTGAATGTAAAGGAGTATAATCTGTTGTCCATCTGTGAAGCTGTCAAGGCTTTTAAGGAGACAGATTCCAACTGAACTTCCAGAGGGTTTGTCTGTGAGAGAGTGGCTGTAACCCTGTGGTCTTCCTTGTATTTATAGTGTGTGATAAATGATGATGGTTGGCTGGCCTTACATTACCAATCAATGCCAAGACTATTCTTAATCAAATAACACAAACACGCCTTTAGAAAATGTGAAAAAATAATCAACCTTTTGGAGTGGGTCTTGGAATAAGCTCCATAATTAGTGACTTAAAGCTTTTTGCTCATCGTTATACAATCACTGCTGCATCTCTCTGGAGACAAGCCGCTGTTTGTTTTGAATAATAAAGTACTTTTGACCGCCCCCTGTGAGGTGAGAGACTTTGTTATTCCATTCAGTATTGATCTGGGTCAGGAGTTGCAACAGAGGCTACCAACCCTGTGTGACCCAGAAGCCAATGACTGTGCTTCCCATGCTGCAGTGCACAGCCAATATCTGCCCTCTGACCTCCCAGGGGTCACATCGGCATTCTTTTCTGTGATGGTTACAGACAATTATAACTAATTATACATCTGTGTGTATCTATAATGGAGTAGAAGGAGATGAATTAGGACACCAAATTAAGGACAGTCTAATTACTCCTTGAGGGATAGATAAATCACTGTCATCTGAGAAGTGTCACACCCTCCCAGCGGTTTCCGACTGCTCACCTGCTCTCTTATCGGCGTCTCCAGGAGTGTCCTAGACTCAGAGTCTCCAGTAGGGACGTCCACTGCTGTGACTGACCCCTGCAGGAGGAGGTGATCCTGTGGAGGGATCCTCCTGGACAAAGCCACAAGGGAACAGCCGGGTTGTTCTCCTGTTGGCAGACGAGTATTTCACTTTGGTTTATTTCTCCCTGATGTCCATAAAAGTAGCTCATCAATGGCTGTGCCTCCCCACAAACGTTCTACATCTGCTATATCATTGTAGAAATATTGATGATTTAATTGTTTTGTAAATGTGTTACTTTAGGTTTCCAATCCTGTGATTAAGGACTTTGACCACTAGGTGGGACAGTGAATCACTTTCTAATCCAAATCTCATTCACAGATTTTCCGTACAAGCGGACAGAATGTGATTCCATATGTTCTTGTCTCATGCTGTTTACAGTCTAATACATTCAAAATATGTCAATAGTATTATTCTTGTTTGCTGAGATTGGACTGATTACAATTGTACTCTTTCGCAGTCTTACAACTGTTGCCTGATTGTCTGTAAATCTAAAGGCTACGGAAGACAGTGTTAGACAGACTGCAGCCAGAGCTGACTGGTGCTTTAGGGAAGTTCCATGAGCATATTCCAGTAGTTACCTAAACCCCAACCAATCTGTGACCCCAAGACAGAGAAGTGATGAGGTCAGGTGAAAGTGACAAACAAGACAGGAAAACCTGGAGAGGTTGTGTTGGGATTTGACTTCATGGTTCAAAGAGGATTTATAAAGAAGTAGCTTTGAGCATACAGATGTGTGACAAACAGAAGATAATGTAGAATGTAAACTCCTCCTGTATGCAGTCAAATCCTGTGTTGTTGAATGTAACAACAACTTAATGTATAACCTGATTGACCCTGCTCTATAACCCTATCAATGTATCCTGTAGTTATGAGTTGATTGATCAGTTGATCTAACCACCAGCTCGCTGTTCCTTTTATGGCATAGGCTTGCGTAACACGACAACAATACAAACCAGAAATGAACCTTGTTCAGACAGAGCTTAGCAATCAGCCTCTGTCTGGGATGCAGCACGTGTAATCACAGAGGAATGCTTTGTGACATATCTACTGGTCTAGCCCAACCACACCACTATTTTCCCAGGACCCAAGAGTCTGTCTTCCTCTGCCACTCTGAGCAAAGCAGCCATGAATATGCAACAAAGCATAATTTATTAGATAGGAGTACAATGGCAGCTTGCTGTGAATGCAGTTGTGTGTGAATAGGACATTGAATGAAGCATTTAGAATGGTTCTGAGACGGGGTTTAAAGAGTCCCCATGTTGTCTTGAGAACCCAGACTTCACCTGATTCCGGGTTGAACAGTCAGAGGGCAAACACCCTCTGGTTTGGATTTTATATGTGCAAAAACCAAAAGCATTAAAATGACGTGTCATCCGTAGCTGTCCTTTGGATGCAAATGATATCAAAACGTCTACTTTTAGATTGGACCTCTTATCTGCAAACACTTAATGAAAAAGAAAATGATCATATTCACATAATTGTATGAGCCGTGGACTCATACAGCAATAATGAAACAGACTGAAAATCCAGTAAATGTTAATGTCCAAGATAGTGCAAGGCAAGGCTTTCTGGAATGGAGGTTTGTTCTTATGTGCATAGGTGATTATCATAATTAATTCTAGTGCTAATGTGGGCCAAAAAAAAGCCACGTTTGAGGTTTTTGAAAATGATGGGACCTGCTTACATTATAATTACCCTTGTCTGGCAGAGCCTTTTGTTTTAGCAGATAGATCTCTGCTTCTGTGTTTCATCATGTTTTCTTCTCCCTCTGCTTCTCCTTAATATCCTCTTTCTGCTTCACGCGGAGATGGATTGCTTAAGGAGAGCATGCATTACGGAAGGGGCTGTCGCCATTATGATTATGGCTGTAATGGCCTATTTTTGATCAAACAACACTGAAGGCATTTCTTTCATGCGCCTGCTGAGCTGCAGCCTGTTGGAGAAGGGGGTTTGCTGACCTGAAATCACTAATTAAAACGGACAGTGGTACGCATGAATAAGATATGACACAGAGTGGCAGTTGGCATAGAAAAGGACCTCACTGCTTTTAGCAAAACATCAGGTTATCAAGTCTGCATAACTGAAGCAATGTTTCAATGATTGATTTTTGTTTGTGTTGACTATATCAACCAAAAAAAAAAGAAAAGTTCAGGGTATTTGTTTCATTTACAGGCAAAATACAGTTAATAAAAACTGAGCAAACTGAAGGATTACACTAAACCCAGTTTGGCATTCAGTGCATTATCTAACCAAACCATGCCGTCATCTGAACCATAATTTTTTCTCAGTTTTTCCGCCTTCCAAATCCAGGTGTCCTTTCAAACTTGTGGTCTCATTAGATATCGACTCTCTCTCTTCTTTATTATTCTCTTTTCATCCCCGCTGCCTTTTCAGGCGTAGGGGCCCGTAGTCAGAAGTGTGTAGCATCTGTTTCTCATGTTCTGGAAGTCTCATGTTTCCCCCTCATTCACTGTCCTGGAACATGCTCCAATTAACACAAGAAAAACAAAAGCCACTATTTAGATCGTTTTTCACTCAATGTACTGTTTTGTTGTGAACATAATTTGTAGGTAACACTGGCCTTGTGATATCAGACATATCCATTAAAACAATTTCAATGAACATGAATGGGTTTCAAAAGATCTGTTTTTGTCTCGAGAAGGCAGGGCGAGTTGGGGTGTTGGTTTAACACTAGAGGGCTGAAAGGTGATATCAAGGTGAGAAATTATTATTGTACATCTGCATTCACAATGCTGTTTTGTTACAATAGGAGGCTATTCACTTGGTGCTCTTAGTAAAATGTGTTTTCTGTGTTGATAGTATTAGATTTGGGGAAAGAAAGTCTGCTATTACTGTACTATAAAAACCCTAAAAGTGATAATGCATAAAAACTTGTGATGCTTTCATCCTATTTTAGCTTAGAGATATGTATGTCATTCTAAATGAAATGTGTGGTGCTGGAAGCCTCCTGTTAATGGAATGAGGTTGTTGTCCTGAGATGATTAAAAACTGTATTCTTTGAATGTGTCAGGCAAACAAAATCAATAATGTCAAGCCCAGCACTATAGTGCCTTATGGGTATCCTGGGGTTGCATTGGACTGATAGAAAAATAATAATTAAAGAAAAATCACTACATTAATTTGTTTTCCATCAGTCTCCTGAGAGATCATCTTTGCGGTGTCTTTTGGTATCTCATTATACTTTCTAATCAAGGCTCTTTAAAAATCCCTTTTAAGGAACAGACTGTTTTCCCTTCCCCCAGTGTGCTGCTTGCATTGCAGTCATTCCACTTCCCACTTATTATGTTACAAATGACCGAGGTAAGGCTGACATTTTCTCTGCATGCGAAAGGCCTGGTCAGAGAAAGCTCTTTTAATGATGCAGCCCAGAGCTTTTTTCATCATTCACTATCCCTAATGAAGATTCTTCAATACAATTAAAAATCCCAACATCCCACTGCCAGAGTGACAAAATAATCTAATAATTTTCCCTCTCCAGCCATGTCTATTAAGCCAGGCAAATCTGTTTCCCAGTCAACACAGCTCCTCTGAATGCAATGTCTGAATTGACTCAAAGGAAAGATCAATGAACACATGAGATGGCGAACAAGCAAATAAACCTGTTTTAAATTCCAAATGCTGATGAAGGATTTTCACCCACATCTTTAATTCAACAGTGGTTTTGTTTCTTAATTACCTTTAGCTCTGGTACAATTATCTTATTGTAGACAGGCCACCGTTTTTCAGAAAGTCTGTTAATGAATTATGTTTTCAGACAAGTTCCAGCATATTGGTCTTTCGTTGTTTGTTATTGAATGTAATTATATGCTAGCACTGTCTTAACCCAGAACAGGTCACAAGGTTGCAATTCAGCCTGTTGCTAATTGTTTGCTCAAAGAAAGACAAAAAATGACACAGCGGCTGTCTTAGCCCAACTGCAGTTTATAGTCTGTTCAAATTGCGATAAAGACAAGTTCTTAGGTTTTTGGATGACAGCAAATTATTGAATTGTGACTAAATCAAACGCCGTGGCAGACTTATGGCTATGTTGAGAGCTTTTGAGTCTATCGATTTTTTTTTTAAGACACAGGATAAAAGAGAGACGTATTTCAGTTGTTTATTATTATTTAAAAAATAGACAAGTCTAAAAACGTTCATATGCCCGATCATCAGAGGGATAGAGTCAATTTCTCAAGTTATATCCTTCCTTATCGCACATGTCCCACATGTATTTTCTTTCTTGCTGCATTCATTTCTGTAACAGAATTGTTGGGCAGACAAAAGTTTGCAGCGTAGAAGCTTTGAGCTGACGTCACTTTTGTTCCTTGAAGTGATGCTGAACAAGCCTTGAGAAGAGTCTGTTGGATCCACACACTCTCACACACATTCACCCAGACTCAATTACTGCCCAATTCTCTTCTATCATCTCCTGCCACCGTCCTCAAACAACGCGAAATCGTAAAAGGAATTAATTTTGGGCTCTTTTGAAAACGAACTCTAGGAGGATACTTTTAGCGCGGACACTAAGGTGAGTTATCGTAGTGTGCTTGTGAAGTTAGCCTATGTTATGATTCATAACGTTCAGTTTTTGTCATGTCGCTAGCTAGGCTAGGCTAGCTACGGAGATTCCACGGCTGGTTGGCAGTTCGTTGCAAAAACAGCCAGATAGCCAGAGCTAGCTGGTAACACAGACAAACAGGATATCTGCTACACTGTATACACTTGCCAGATCTTCTAGGTAGTGAGTTGCAGTTGTTGATACAAAGTTGTCACTTAAAAGTAACATTAAATTGTAGCTAGCAAAATTTATAGTTTGTCCATTAAAGTTGCAACTGTGTTATATAGCTGATAACTAAGTTAGATTCCGGGTGGAAACTTAATGGGATGGTGCCTGCTTTTTCACTTGTCTTGGCATTATCAGCTAGCAATCTAGAAGTCAGTTAGAGACTGTCCAGAATCTTGGCTTTGTGTAGCTAACAAGCAATAATAAACAGTGTAGCCACACTACTAGTCTCTTGCGCATTAACTGCAGTTGGTTTACATTTTGTTTTTAAACGTTCCTATGAACTAGGCTTATAGTCGCCATTAAACAGAAATACACAAAAACAAAAACATTGAGAAAGGATGGGTAAAACAATATTTGTATGTAGCGCTTTATGCTTGGCAGAAATGTTCAACATCGTGTCATGTGTCATGGGCAGAGATACCTATCGACGGGGTTGTGAAGTGTCAAACTAAACTATGCTGCTTAGAAAATACATGCAATCGAATCGCCTATTATCAACGTAATTATTATAATAAGTTGTTTGTGGTTTTAGTTAATTCATTTGACAACATTATTCACGTTAAGAAGGACGTTCGAGGGGAAACCAGTGGCAAGCAGTGTAGTCCGCTGCGTGGGTCCGAAGCTCCGTTCAATCTTATCTATTGTGTTGCTTCCCTAAAGCGCAGCTGCTGTCTGGCTGAGGTGAAATGTATCCCTTTGTGTATAATACAATATATCCTCCATTTCTCTGCCCTCTAAACACGCTACTCGCCATTTTGGACAGTTTTAATTCTGGCTAGCCCATCTATATACAGACAAAAAGTTTCGCTAAAAATGAAAGTGGAGAAGATTACGTAATTTGAAGTTGTTTCAACATAATGGCAGAGGCATTTATTCACTTATTTCTATTTGGTTCAATTTTATGAATTCTGAAAATGTGTCATGATCCTGAGTGCATGAGAACAAGTGGTGTCTGAGTGCGTGTGTTTGTGTTGGGGGGGGGGGGGGGGGAGATACACACACAACACACACACAAAGTGTGTCGTAGGTCTACACTACACTGTTCTATCAGACTATCACTGTTCTCTCAAATACATTTTTACCCAGGCTTTCTCTTGATGCCTGTTTCACCAGAATTTGGTTAAGCTTATGATTTCTCCAAAACTGCTTGCACATTCGGTATTCATTTTTTAAATAGTCCACTAAAATGTAAAAGGAGGCTGTTTTCCATGTGCTATAAAATGCTATGTAATGCCAGACCTCAGATTTCTTTGTTTGGATTTTACAGCAAAGGTAAAATGTAAGGAGCAGATGTGAAGTCAAACATCCTGATGTGCAGCCCTCTCTTAAGGGACTGCCTTCCACCCCTCCTATGCATCAGCCTGACATCTGCTTCGTTTTGTGAAATGCTCTGGGAAACCATTTGGTGGCAATGAAGTGAACACGCACCTCTCTCTCTCTCTTTCTGTTTCTGTTTTCTCGGTTTCACTCTGTCTCTTACATAGAAGCTATCCTTCAGTGATCTAATGATTAATGGAGGAATGATTTAGGAAGTACAGCTAATATTCTGTCCCGGCAACATGGTGATCAAAGACACAACAGCAACAATTTGCATCCTGTATTTTCTTTCTTGTTTTCCAGATCAGATTAAGAACTGACATGTTTGTTGTGACCATTGATTGTGTCACAATTGTGAATTATTTGGCTGTGCTTTGTTATTGCGTGTGCATGATTGTTAATTGATTCAACTTTGTAAATAGTTAATTGATAGTAATTAACTATTGCACGTAGTTTAAGTGAAAAGACAATTAAACATCATTTCCCTTAAGGTCCGTCATTTAGCCTGAATGACTTCAACTGCCAAGGAAGCCAGATAAATCAGATTACAGCCTTGATGTGTTATGCATGCATTCAGTCCTGCCAATGAATCAGCCAATAAATAGATACCTGCTAGAAGGTCACTGAATTTACCTCATATTTATTCAGACCTCATGTCCTTGGAAAGGGTTGCATAGCAAGGAAACTAAATGGTGTTGCGACAAATCACAGCCCGCTGATGGGAGCTCTGAAAGCTCATTGTGGCATTTGAATGCTTGGAATATTGCAGGCCATTGTTCTTCAAGGCTGGGGAATCTCACAAGTAAACCGAAGGTCGCTAAATAGCTTGAAACAGCACTTTCTAAATGTTAGCATCCCCTGGAGTGTGATTTAGTTGGTTTTCACCGCATTCATTCTCAGAGCTTCATCCACTTCAACCCATTTCACCCGGGCTTAAAGATGACACGGGTAAAACCTGGGTGACACGTTGGTCTGTAGAGGTTCACCTGTGTTCACTGAGCACATGTCAAGAGGCCTACACATCGCTTGAACCACCTCAACAACACTGTGCTAAATGTCATTTACATACATTTATGTTACTCATCAGTCATTATTCGCAGAATAATTGTTACACAATGTGTAAAGAAGCATGTGGAAAAGGGCCACACAATTAAGGAGCATTTCAATTCACTCTGTTAGTGATGTCAAACACAAATACTTTGTATGCCATACAGGTCTTGCTTTGACTGTGACAACATTGTACAGGTTCAAAGATAGACTGGTAGAACTCTGCTTCTTGGTTTATCAAGCAGTGTGAGTTAGGTATTTTTGGCGTCGCCTAACAGGCCCCAGGTGATTATAATGTGTGACCAGGGACAAAATGTGAGTGATCTTCTGACATAGTGAGACATTCAGTAACTCAATTTAATAGCAACTAGAAATGACTACCCTCAGCTTGGCTAATTCTAACAAAAATGCTCCTAGCATTGGTGAAGACATCTTACTGTTGATTCTGCCTCAGGACGTTTGTGAAAGGAGTGGATGAAATAAGAAACGGCTGTTTGTTTTGTTTACAGTGTGAAGCTAGGATTAGGCTATTCATACCTTTTGTGCTTTTTGTTATAGACGATGGTTTCTTTGAATGAGGTCAGACCTCTAGTCTACAGAGGCCTATCTTGTGTGCTCCATTCTTGAACACGGCCCTCTTCTGCTTTCGGCTGTCTTTAACAGCAGCTCTGGCGGGGATGTGAAAGGGCTCATTGGGTCGGAGGTTTCTCCATTTAAAAGCCTTAACTAGACCCAGCAGTAATTGTGTCCACCGTCCTGATGGCGGACTGGCAATAATAGTGTTTTGGCTGTGTGTTGGCTCCCCAAATGTTTCCTTCCCTCCCCTTCCTTCCCCTTTTCCAGAAGCTTGCACTCATTAATCAAAGACTGGGGGCTCGTGCTGAGGGCTGAGGGGTTCATCACATTGGCAGCCGCTTCACTGTAAAGAACAGCACCCAGGCTCTTAACACACGGGCAGAAATAAATCTAAGGTCTTTGTATGCAAACCCTGGAGGTTAATACTGTATAATTCAATGTCCTCTCTTTGTTTTTATGATTGATGTTTTTAAACATTTAAGGCTTGACGCAAGTCCTTTTTGTAGGTCAGGGTTGACAACTTTCTGATAGGGTGAGCTGGGGCAGAGGTATTAGAGAGGTGGTTTATTAGGAATATGTCAGGGAGATTACTTTTCTTTGCCCCCCACTACTCCCTCCGCTCATCTCCCCCTGGTCTATTTTCTCTCCTCCTGAAGATGGTTGTCAGAATGCTTTAGTAGAAGCAGGAATGCTTCAGTGATTGAAGTCGCCCTGCTGTGTTAATGGGGCCGATGTTTTGAAATGCCAATAGTTTGGCCCATTTGTTCGTCCGCTCACCGGTATTTGCATCCTTGGCTGGATTTGCTCGTTCTACAAGTGAAACTGAGATTTTCGGAGTGGAGACTGAGATTCTGTGAATTTACTCCATATTCATAATTCAGGAGCAGCTGGTTGAAGAAGGAGCGCAAGGCGTTCAGTGGCTATTAGAAACACACACACACACACCAGGATTGAACCTGGGCAGATCCCTGTTATTTATTGATCCTCCCCGCATTTAAAATCCGGTCACTGCTGCCACAAAGGCTTGCCATTTTAGCTGTGCTAGCAGCACGCCACAACCACTGTTTCAAGCGTTTAGTATTCACAGAACACTCTGTGAAATGATAAGCATGAAGATGTAGGGGGAGTGAGAGAGAGAGAGAGAGAGAGAGAGAGAGAGAGAGAGGATACGTTCTGATAGAATCTGTGGGTCAGCACAGGAGCTTGAGCGCTGTGCTTAGTTAATGTGCTGGGCTGCTTGCATGGCCCTCAGAGGGGGGGGGGGGGGCTCATAGGACCTCGTAGGATCACAGGACCTCACCACTTCACATGATTGTATTGAAGACAGATGAGCATTTAGGATGATCCCATCCTCTCAACCTTTTAAGAAAGCTTCTCAGACGTTTTCTCAGCCTAGGGTGTTAAAGGTAACCTGTGGCACACACACACACACACACACACACAGACACGCTGTCACATGCAATAGTCTATGCTACGACTGGAAGGAAACACTGATCACTGTAAGCAGACTGGTTTTTTATTGGATTATATCACAGAGCACAGGACTGTTTTAGCTGAGTGTTTTAAAAAGATCCCCAGTTTGGAAGAAGTGGATTATCAGGAGTAATCTACCGCAGCACAGAGGTGCTTCAGCAGCACAACATGAAAACAGGCCCACTGTAGGATTAAAACAGCCCTTATTCCTCTGCATTCACACATCATGGCTCATATTGTTCATATGGCTCAAGTCATGTCAAGCTGCCAACCGCATTTGGTGGACTAGACCCACTGACAGACCTTGTGCTAGATGGCCTAGATCTTCCAAATGGTACTAGGCCTAAAGTGGATGATAAAGTTGTATGGAAATCTTCACGTTATGGAGATCTCTTGACACACATAATGTCCCTCCGCTGGTCTCAAAGCCAACAGTGCAGTTCTGTAATCCATCCCAGCTGTGGAGCAGACGATGGAAAAGACAACCTGCTGGAACATCAATGTTATTTATGACTCATTACCATAGAGGCTGCAGCTCTCTCCAGGCAGCCCAGTATCGTGGTCTGTTTTGAAGTGACAGTGGAGGAAAGACAGCGCCGTAACGTGAGCAGGTTTCAGCCCCAGCCTGGGTCCAGAGCCCGGCTGGGATAGGCCTTCATCTGAGCTTGTGGAGTGACCTTTGTCGCTCCCCGCCCGGGGATGAGACGGCAGAGAAGAAAAGGAAGTCCTATCTCTGCTCCACTGATGTTGACACGGCAACAGGGATGGAGAGTGAGGAAGAGCCTGTCGAAGGTGAGGTGACTGTGTAGGTCTATTCTGGGCTCTCCTGCTCAGGATGTTACTGGGGTGTGTGTGTGTGTGTGTGCAAGAAGCAGCCCCCTCAGGCTGGGTTAGATCCTGAGTGGAATCCAAATATTTAGAGCTGTTTTGAGCGTACAGCAGGAAACAACTCCTTCGGTGCACGGAAAATTATTTGGATATTGTGCGAGCGAGCTGCTGTTTAGGCCTTTCCGGACCGTGTAGCAAACACTCTGTCCCTGATATGTGATCAGAACATCTTGGCAGTCATTCAGTGGACTGGACTGGAGCAAAGACTGGACGACTGTGGGTGAGGACGTGGGGTCAGAGAGTCTGGGTAGCCGTGGGATCAAAGCTCTTCAGCCCAGGTACCACCCACCCCTCCTCCTGATCCAGCCTCCGTCACAGGGTCTGGGTGTCAAGATAACGAGTTTCTCAACACCGTGGCAGATAAGCCATGTTCCGTGTCAGGGACTGCTTCTTCCAGGTGGTTCTGAGCAGCGAGGCCGTCTTGTTGTCCCCTGCATGTGGAAGCCATCACAGCCGTGGGTGCCTGCCCGTGTTTTGATCTTGGTGGTTGTGTGTGGAGTGGACGATCTGTGGCTGCCTGGCCCACAGGCTGTGGCCACTCCATGATGATGATGATGATGATGTGCTCTGTTGCTGCGGTCAGCCAGCGTGCAGATGGAGCAAATCTCCACCTCCTCCGCTCCCGACGTGACATGGTGAAAGACTAGACTGGTGATTTTTGTTTATCATCATCTGATTCGTGTCCATTAGTAGATGAGTGCGTGATTGGACAAAAAAGGTCTGAATGTAAACAGCCTTTGTGTTGGTCCAGTGAAAATGCTCCAGGGTCGGGAGAGGTGGGCCGTCCCGGGGGGGTTTGGGACAAGATTTTCCCCCAACATGTGTGTTTTCCTCAGATGTTTTCTCCGTCTGTTTTTCATTTCCAGGAAGCGAGAAACACAGGGGGATGGCTTGGCTGTTTAATGACTGTCATAGCTAGCTGTCTCCTCCATGCAGCTTTACTGCCAGTGAAACCTTACTACATGCCATGTCACCTGAGAGGCCCGGGGGGGGACACGCCTGCAGCCAGATAGCAAGGGGCCAGGGACACGCTACTCACAATGTCTCCTATCAACACTGGATTATTCCGGATAGATTTGTTACCAAGCAGGCTGTGGCAAGGCATGTTTCTCTAATTAGTACCTGAATGATACCCTGCCTTTGAGTCAGTGAAGATGGAGGCATTACTCCTTAGATACCATTAATTGGCTCGAAGCCATTTTGAGTTGAGAGAAGCATCTGGCAGTAGGGAAATGGCTGAGCCAACAGCAGCCAGGAGCTAGATAGCAGTGACTGAAAGCAAAGAGCCTGGGCTCGTGAGCTCTGGGCGCTTTAGGAGCGTCCTGTGTGCCTTTCTGAACAACAGCCTGGCAACACCTCCATGAGGGCCGTTCCTGGAGAGGGACGTCCAAAGAGCGCCAGGCACCGAGGGGTTAGGAACAGGAGCCTGTGCCTGGATCCAGGCCCTGGGCTCATCTTGGGCCAAACATTGTTTGCATTTAGCCTTTAGCTGTGAAAATAAATCACTGATAATAAGGATCTGTCTAGCTCTAGTTATCCAGTGTCTGGATTGTTCTTTCAGGAACTGTACTGGCTGCAAGTGAGGCCTTGGTTAAGAGGCCGGTCTGGGAACGCCTGGTTTCTTCTTGTTGTGATTGTTGGCCACACTTAATTGGGATTTTATTTTCTCCCTTTTCTCATGATTTTCGTGTTGAAACACAACATCCTTGCCTTTCGCCAGGCTTAGCCTAATTGGTGTAATACTGTGTCCAGGATGAGCATCCCTATGGAACGCTGGCTTGGCATCTTTAGGGTGAGACGTCATGACATCATCACCACAGTGTACTGGGCTTTAACCTTAATTAGTCACATGCCTGTTGTAGTCCACATGTCTGTTTTCAATATCTTACTCAGAATGCCGTTTTCCCCCCAGATTGTGTGGACCATGAGTGATGTGTCGAGGCTGGGAATCAGATGTACTTAAGTCTGTTGCTGACACCCGCGTTAAAGTGCCCCGGTCTTCAGCTCCTTCGCATTCCAAACGAAAGGAGCCCAGAAGAAAATGCGTTGAGTGAAAATAATAGAAATGTGCTGGCTCGCCAGAAATGTTCAGAGGACTTGTGCTTGTGTGGTTGTTTCTGGTGATGGCATCTCCCAGGATGACGTGTGTTGAGCAGAAGGAGAGAGAGGTTTATAAAGCTAAGATTACGGCACGCGTGTCTCAGGATCCAGAAGGCCACTAAAGGGAGAAGAGATGCTACAGATAACCACAACAGCAATTTGAGATGAAGCGTACAACTGACTGTTACTGTAAAATATGATGCTACTCTAGACGTCTTTGGATGAATAAAATATAATCACTTAACCAGGATACAAACTGGACTACTTCAGTTTGGGTTGGTCTTCACAGAGTGTGCTTTGCTGCCTTTGCCAGTCAGACGATAGTCCTATTCCAATTTCAGCGTGAAGTTTTTCCTCACGGTCGGATTCTGCCCTTTTGTTTTCTTTGATCCCCATAAATGACCACTCTGCTGCAGTGTTTTGATTTGCAGCTGATGTTGAAATGGATAAGGCATCTCCCTGGGGAGCTAAGCCCCAGGAACATTTGCATTTTTATTTTATTTTCATGGTGCTTTCAGGGAGGAATTATGCTGAATGAATAAATCAATAAAAATCAAATAAAGCAATTAAGCTGACTGTTGTCTTGTTTTTCAGTTTGCAGAGTCGTGATGTCACAGACCTGAGGACCCTGTCCCTGGTAAGTGTTTGTTGCCTGCCATCCCTCCCTCCTCAAACATCTGCCCCTTGTTTGAAGTTCCCCCCCCCCATCCCCATTTTAATTCTGTATTACAAAATTGCAAGTTTACTTTGGTAAATTGGAAATTGTAAGTCTTGAAAGGATAGGCTGGACAAAGTTGCACTCTTCAATTAAAAGCATTATTTAGGTATAGGATTAGAAATTTCCAATTAGACCTAGATTTAACAAGGTCCTCTTTAATGGTATTAGTTTGTGCTACATTACACTTTTCTCTGAGTTGGTGCATTTCTAACGAGTTCTCATCTTGTATAACATTAGCATGTCAAAGTTTCAAAACATATTAATCTGTGAAAGAGGCACTTTCTTACTTTTGGGGTATTTCAAAATAAATTACTGTCAACCAAATTGGGGTAATTGGTAGGGGGCTTGAGCTGTCCTTTGCCTTTTGTTTTTGAATTTGAAAGTGAGCCACTTTGCATACACAGGCTTTGAACAGTTGTTGCTTGGCTGACTCTGTAAATTGTAGTGTTGTGAGGAGGGGTCTCTCAGGCTGACATACGTTTTCTTTTTTCTGACTGCTGCAATTACAACCACATGGTGTGAAAAGCCCTTGTCAGAGTTATTTGTAGTGCCACGCAAGTATGTACAGCACATGTTAACACACAGGATCCTCCATGTTGGGAGAGAGCTTCTTACACAGCTCCTGATGGGCTGCTGCTGTCAATACAACCGTGGAGACGGTTTCCTGTCTAAACAGGTTTCTCAGACGACGGCGTGGTGAGGGAGATTAGGTAACAGCAGTGTTCTGGAGACGGGCAGTGTTCTGGAGACGGGCAGTGTTCTGGAGACGGGCAGTGTTCTGGAGACGGGCAGTGTTCAGGAGACGGGCAGTGTTCTGGAGACGGGCAGTGTTCAGGAGACGGGCAGTGTTCTGGAGACGGGCAGTGTTCTGGAGACGGGCAGTGTTCTGGAGACGGGTAGTGTTCAGGAGACGGGCAGTGTTCTGGAGACGGGCAGTGTTCAGGAGACGGGCAGTGTTCTGGAGACGGGCAGTGTTCAGGAGACGGGCAGTGTTCAGGAGATGGGCAGTGTTCAGGAGACGGGCAGTGTTCAGGAGACGGGCAGTGTTCAGGAGACGGGCAGTGTCCATGCTGGACTTCCTCTTTCCAGTCGGCCCTTTTCCCTGTCATGCTTCCTTGCTCTAAGCATAGACGTCAGAACAACAACTCCCAGAAGTCAGCAGGAATCTGCATGCTCCTTCCTCTAACGCTGTTCTGCTGTACTACAGATGGCTGACGAGGAAACAGTAAACACAGGCGGGCTGTTCTCATTGGACGAGCGATGTCTGTACGTGGTTGTTGGGGCTGTTCGGACACGTACAAGGTTAGCTCGTCTTGATCTGCAGGCAGGGCCCATTAGAAGCTTTATGTGCACGACCCTGGCAGGAGACAGGTCACTCGCAGCTCCCTGGACAAACACAGGCGTTACGGCCGGGGGAAATGAGCGCAGCTCCAGCCGTGATGCCGGCCCTGTGTGTCTGTGTGTGTGTAATAGAAACCTCCTAGGATTTACTGTGGCAGTCATCAGTAACCTTCAGTTTACCTAGAGACCTGACTACACCACGAAGAGGAGACGAGAGGAGAGGAGGGAAGGGGAGAGGAGAGGAAACGTGGCAGGAAGAGATGAACATGAAGGGAAAGTGAAGATGGCAGTAACAGAATGTCACAGACAACCCAAAAACACAGACATTAGTGAGGAGAGCGGATAATATGAACAAACAGCAAGAAACAAAAGATGAGCACATAGAGGTTTGTGAAGAAAGGCTAGCGTTGAGAAGGAGGGAGTAACGGAGAACAAACCAGTGGGAGGAGAAGAAGAGGAGGGAGGGATCTATCGACTGAGATCACTGTCCTGTGTGTGTGTGTGTGGGGGGTGCACAGGGCGGGAGGTGGGGGGGTGGGGGGTGCACCGGTGGGGGGGTGGGGACATTGAGCTGCCGAAAAGCCAGTGTCATTTTTCTATTTTTCCTTTTTAAAATATTTATGTCCTCCTTCAGTTAACGGTGTGGCTTCAAAGACTGTATTCAGTGTCGGGGCCTCAATGGCTAACAGATTGCTCTGGCTCTGTAATATGATGTGGTAGTAAATACTGGAGCCCCCCTTGCCCTCCCCTGCTCAGTCCCTGTCGGGGATCAGGGCTGAGGGCTGGAGGAGGACGGGGGTGGGGGAGGACGGGGGTGGGGGAGGACGGGGGTGGGGGAGAACGCCAGAGACAGCGATGAAAGAACTCTTGTCAAAGTTGAATCATGGTGCCACTGTTGTGGAATTCTGGTCTGGCTGGAAGGACGTTAACTCAGCAGCAGCGACATTCACATCTTAACTTGACCTTGTACACCTTTCTAACTGCTGAGAACACACCGGACAAGTACCCAGACCAGGCTTGATTAGACCAGGCTTGATTAGATCAGGCTTGATTAGACCAGGCTTGATTAGACCAGGCTTGGTTAGACCAGGCTTGATTAGACCAGGCTTGGTTAGACCAGGCTTGGTTAGACCAGGCTTGATTAGACCAGGCTTGATTAGATCAGGCTTGGTTAGACCAGGCTTGGTTAGACCTGGCTTGGTAAGACCAGGCTTGGTTAGACCAGGCTTGGTTAGACCAGGCTTGGTTAGACCAGGCTTGATTAGACCAGGCTTGGTTAGACCAGGCTTGGTTAGACCAGGCTTGATTAGACCAGGATTGGTTAGACCAGGCTTGGTAAGACCAGGCTTGGTTAGACCAGGCTTGGTTAGACCAGGCTTGGTTAGACCAGGCTTGGTTAGACCAGGCTTGGTTAGACCAGGCTTGGTTAGACCAGGCTTGGTTAGCTAGCTCGTAATGCGCTAATTGTCAACCTCTCTCTCTCTCCCCCACCTCCTCTCCGTGACAGAGCAGGTAGACGAGTCGCCCCATGACATCTGCCCCATGACATCTGCCCCATGACATCTGCCTACTTCTTTGGCATTGTGTGTGTTTACACACATCCAGTGTGTCCACCTCATGAAATCCAGCTCCAATGTGTCAGCTGTGTGAGTGTGTCGTGTGTGTCGGTGTGTCCCCCTCCCCCTCTCCAGAGCACGCCTCACTGCTAATTTGTGCACAGACAGAAAGGATTATTTATGTCTCTTCTGAAGGGCAAATATAGAGAGAAATAATGCACCTTAATGAAGCATGCGCCATGATTCAGTGGTTTCACGGTCGCGCCTCAATTTGCCAAGTGATTGTAGGTCATCTGCAGCAAGCCATTCATCTGCATAAGGAGAGGGGGGGGGAGAGAAAGAGAGGGGGGGGAGAGTGAAGGCACGGTGTGGAGATGTCAGGCTTAGGTGCGTTGAATAGGAGCATGGAGAAGGAGGAGCAGTGTTGAGACAGAAAGCGTGAGGAGGTTGTGTGGAGGGGCCTGGGGGACTGTGGTTCCCAAGGCTGGGCCTCGGAGTGGAGTGGAGGGCGAGGAGGGGGGGTCACAAGGGGTTCCTTCTAAGTGCTGTATCACCAGCAGATCCCCGTGACCCCTCTGTTAAAGCCCTCTGACAGGATGAGGGGCACAGCATTCAGCCTCCTCCTCCCCCCCCCCCCCCCGGTGGCCCCTCCCCTCCCTACTATGCCTCCAGAGCCCCTCCCTAACCCTAACCACTAAACCCAGCCAGTCGTAGCAGGATAGACTCATGCTAGCCTGCATACGAGACCGTCCTCAGAGCCCTATAGAGAGGGTAACTAAAGAGAGAGAGGGCCCTATAGAGAGAGAGGGCCCTATAGAGAGAGAGGGCCCTATAGAGAGAGAGAGGGCCCTATAGAGAGAGGGCCCTATAGAGAGGGAGGGCCCTATAGAGAGAGAGAGGGCCCTATAGAGAGAGAGAGGGCCCTATAGAGAGAGAGAGGGCCCTATAGAGAGAGAGAGGGCCCTATAGAGAGAGAGAGGGCCCTATAGAGAGAGAGGGGGCCCTATAGAGAGAGAGAGGGCCCTATAGAGAGGGAGGGCCCTATAGAGAGAGAGAGGGCCCTATAGAGAGAGAGAGGGCCCTATAGAGAGAGAGGGGCCCTATAGAGAGAGAGGGCCCTATAGAGAGAGAGAGGGCCCTATAGAAAGAGAGGGCCCTATAGAGAGAGAGAGGGTCCTATAGAGAGAGAGGGTCCTTTAGAGAGAGAGGGTAACTAGAGAGAGAGAGGGCCCTATAGAGAGTAGCCTAGTTGTTGAGACTACAAGGAAAAAAGACTATGAGAGACACTTAAGGGGTGGGGGTGGGGGATTGCCACAGCCCCTTCTGTACCATGATCAGATGAGTGTGTGGTTCCTCCTGGTCTTGAAAACCTCTGTTCTTGGGGCAGCTTCAAGGTGGAACTGGGAACCTCCAGGGAGTAATTATGCCCCGGGATTTAACCCTAAGGGATGGGCTCCAGCCAGCTGCACCACACGCTCATTTGAGTTGAACTAATCATGCTTCCCCTTCAGGGGTCAGAGGTCGGAGCGGGGCGGGCCTTAGGACAGCCCTGGCAAGGTCCACAGGGGAGGGCTGTGTTCAGGAGGAGCGCTGTGCTCAGGAGGAGGGCTGTGTTCAGGGAAGAGGGCTGTGTTCAGGAGGAGGGCTGTGTTCAGGAGGAGGGCTGTGTTCAGGAGGAGGGCTGTGTTCAGGAGGAGGGCTGTGTTCAGGAGGAGGGCTGTGTTCAGGAGGAGGGCTGTGCTCAGGAGGAGGGCTGTGTCCAGGAGGAGGGCTGTGTTCAGGAGGAAGGCTGTGTTCAGGAGGAGGGCTGTGCTCAGGAGGAGGGCTGTGTTCAGGAGGAGGGCTGTGCTCAAGAGGAGGGCTGTGTTCAGGAGGAGGGCTGTGTTCAGGAGGAGGGCTGTGTTCAGGGAGGAGGGCTGTGTTCAGAAGGAGGGCGTGTTCAGGGAAGAGGGCTGTGTTTAGGAGGAGGGCTGTGTTGAGAAGGAGGGCTGTGCTCAGGAGGAGGGCTGTGTTCAGGGAGGAGGGCTGTGTTCAGAAGGAGGGCGTGTTCAGGGAAGAGGGCTGTGTTCAGGAGGAGCGCGTGTTCAGGGAGGAGGGCTGTGTTCAGGAGGAGGGCTGTGCTCAGGATGAGGGCTGTGTTCAGGAGGAGGGCTGTGTTCAGGGAGGAGGGCTGTGTTAAGAAGGAGGGCTGTGTTCAGGGAGTAGGGCTGTGTTCAGGGAGGAGGGCTGTGTTCAGGAGGAGGGCTGTGTTCAGGAGGAGGGCTGTGTCCAGGGAGGAAGGCGTGTTCAGGGAGGAGGGCTGTGTTCAGGGAGTAGGGCTGTGTTCAGGGAGGAGGGCAGGCCCATAAGGGCTTCTCTGTAGTGGGGTGTGCAGATGGTGAGCAGGAAAATTAAATTTTCTTTAGTATCTTTCAGAGTAGTTATGGCCAGCTGCCTGCCATCCCACTTTAATGCTGGCATTGAGACTTCACCAGCAGAGACGCGCGCACACACACACGCACCCTACACACTGACTTCATCACAAAATGCACAACAGACACGGTGCTCTGCAAAATGAAAATCCTATAACACGCAGAGGGCCCAGAAAGGACTCACTGGCCAGATACCCCCTCTTCCCCTGTTCTGTCAGCCTGAATTAAACCGTCCATGTTTCCAATTCCTATTTGCCTCTTATCATTATTCAAGTGTGAATAAAAAAAAATATGGAAACCTCACGGGCCTGATGGTATACGCATCTGAAAGAGTTCAAATAATATCAATGCTAATAAAATTCTCTTCGTCCAGGGGCTGCATAAATGCCACTTGGCTGGGTGAGGGCTGGGCGAGGGCTGGATGAGGGCTGGGTGAGGGCTGGATGAGGGCTGGATGAGTGCTGGGTGAGGGCTGGGCGAGGGCTGGATGAGGGCTGGGTGAGTGCTGGGTGAGGGCTGGATGAGGGCTGGATGAGGGCTGGATGAGGGCTGGGTGAGGGCTGGGTGAGTGCTGGGTGAGGGCTGGGTGAGGGCTGGGTGAGGGCTGGATGAGGGCTGGGTGAGGGCTGGATGAGGGCTGGGTGAGGGCTGGATGAGCTGGCAGCCTGGGGTGCCTACAGAGAGAAGATCTGTACTGTCAGCGCTCAGACAGGCTGTGGAGGTGAGACCAAGGTGAACGCAGACTTGCAGAATGGTCGGAAATCATTGATATTCTGACTCGGAGGCTGCAAATGGCTCGGTGGCAGATGGAGTCTTTGTCAGGGAAGAGAACCAGCAGCCAGGGAGCTTCTGTGCTGGTCTCCCTCCAGCCTAGGGCTCGCCCGCTGACCCTCCTCCTCACACACATCCCTCGCGCTCTTTGATCAATTATCCCAGCACCACTGTTTACTAGGGATGTGGAAAAGGATTAAAATGTCAATTTTGGGGTGGAAGTTAGTAGGTGGAGGCCGGAAGCTGTTGTTTGCATGGCCATGACTAAATGATGAGAAGAACAACAGGGAAAAAAGCGTTTAATCATTGCTAGGAGATCTGCGATAAAGGATCAGGCCATTTTTTATGTTTTAATTTTTATGTGCTCCTTTTATTGTCCTTATACTGTCACTTCTGAGAGTTTCCACTCTGAGACTCTTAGGCTTTTCTGACTCTTTATCTGACCAGTCATTTTCTTCAGCCGTTAAAAGGAATGAGTTGCTGCACACTTCTGCTTTAATGCAACATATTGTTACAGCGTGCAAACAGCACTACATAGACCTACATCTCACATGAACAAGCTAAGGGATCTGCTATTTGCTCTGCTCTTGACTAAATTCACATGTGAATTTCACAAGTGTTTGCAAGAAAATGAAAAGTAAGCATGCATGTTTTCCCTTGCCAAGCACTGGAGATGCAGTGTTTGTGAGTAGCTTTGATATATTTGTCTTTTGTTTAACTATTAGGATAATTGATTTGACAAAACCTGCCTGATCGTTAAACAACATTTGTAATGGAATACCTCTAATGACTTGGTTAGACATCTAGTTGCAAATGAAGGAAGTTCTCTCTGCACATTTGTTCCAGAATTCTAATCACACTAATGCTGCTTGTATGTGTTTATTTCAGATAATCAAACTCCTAAAGTGGCTCATATTGTTTCAGTTTATAATGACGGGTATGTGGGCCTAGTCTATTCTTTGTGCAAATAATAATAATAATAATAATAATGGTAATGTAGTCAGAAACTGTAGTCTACATTGTTGCAGAGAGGAAACATGCCCAGAATAAAGCAAGGGTATGCAATCATCCTTCTTGGCTGAGATCAGATTCAAGGTAGGAGAGAAATATTGAAAGGTCAGAGGAAAGAAATGAGGAAAAGAACAAACGATGCAAAAAAGCGAATGACACCGAGACCCTGGTTTTAATATGGATGCATTTCAGCTTGATGGTTGATTTCATTAGCCGCTCTCATTGTTATGCATCGACTGTTCTCCTGCAGCAAAATGAATATTGTATTCACATGCCCTGAATATTCAGGAGGAAATGTTTGGATTTTGATGGCATCCTTCAGTTAAAAAGGAAGCTATGCTTCCCTGCTCTTCATGTAAACAATTAATGCAATTCTAACAATTGTCATTCAGCCCAGATGTTTTGTAATTTGTCGAGTGGCGTTAAGGTCTAATTTAGCCTGGCATATTATGTATATATTTCAAAGTGTGTATTATATTAAAGATGTGTGTGGGTGTATAGAATTTATAGACACATAAATAAATAAATTGCAAAATGTGTGTGTGAAAGCTGAAGGCCTTCCTGGCCGTCTGAAGGCAGTGTGTGTGTGTTCTGGGGCGCTGTGTTCCCTGTGTCTGTGCTGCGCTCTGCTTTTACACAGAGATTAACCTGCCAGCCATCCCGACCCACGCACGTTTACGGCCCCATTTACAAATGCTGGGCCGTGCTCGCTGGAGAAGCAGCTCTGTCTCGCTCCACAACAAGGATGGTGTGTGGAGGCTTTCCCCACACTGCGAACCAGGGAGAGATCACTGTGGGGGCTCCCCCTCATCAAACCCCTTGACTGCAAAGGCCGTGTGCAAGGCTGGCTGGACTAGCTCTGGGCCTGGTGGAAGGCTGGCTGGACTAGCTCTGGGCCTGGTGGAAGGCTGGCTGGACTAGCTCTGGGCCTGGTGCAAGGCTGGCTGGACTAGCTCTGGGCCTGGTGGAAGGCTGGCTGGACTAGCTCTGGGCCTGGTGGAAGGCTGGTTGGACTAGCTCTGGGCCTGGTGGAAGGCTGGCTGGACTAGCTCTGGGCCTGGTGCAAGGCTGGCTGGACTAGCTCTGGGCCTGGTGGAAGGCTGGCTGGACTAGCTCTGGGCCTGGTGCAAGGCTGGCTGGACTAGCTCTGGGCCTGGTGGGAGGCTGGATGGACTAGCTCTGGGCCTGGTGGAAGGCTGGCTGGACTAGCTCTGGGCCTGGTGCAAGGCTGGCTGGACTAGCTCTGGGCCTGGTGGAAGGCTGGCTGGACTAGCTCTGGGCCTGGTGGAAGGCTGGCTGGACTAGCTCTGGGGCCCAACAGGAGAGGGGGCCTCTCTGCTCAGCCAGGGCTCTGCTGTCCTCTAGCCTGTTAGAGATTGTGATCGTTGAGAGGGAGTGAATGGTGTTTCTGTGGGTCTGGATGGAGGGTGAGGCCAGGGTACCATGCCAGGCATCTGTCCTCCCCTGTTTCAGGCACGGCTGCACACAGCTTCGAGAGGCCAGCCTCATCCAGGCGGCCCCTCATCCCACTGAGGTGCCGTGGTAACGAGAGCTGTGTGCAGCTCAATATTTTTTTTTCTTCTTTTTTTCCCATTAGCGAGGCTGTGTGTGCGCGAGGCGCTCTGTTTTGCACACTCTTCCTACACCTGCACCTGCTATGACAACAACAGCAGAGAAAAGACTGCTTAAAGGCCAGACACACAGATGTCAGGAATACCTTTACTAGCCAACATAAAAATGCACTGCCAAATATGACTGACATGGCACTGATATTGCTAATATTATTTTATGGCACATCACAAATTATTTATAATTAGATAAGCCATTCGTAATGGGATGGAACAAGGTATTATCTAGTTTCCTTAGCAAGACGGAGTGTTTGGCGAGGAGGGGATGTGTGTGTGTGTGTGTGTGTGTGTGTGTGTGTGTGTGTGTGTGTGTGTGAGAGAGAAGGCGCTGTGAGGTGCTATGACAGGGCTCCGAGGGTCCTGTGGTCACAGGTGACAGTGGAACCTCACTGTTCCTGCATGCAGATGAGCACAGTGCAGATCCTCTGGGGGTTCTAGTCCTCCTGCTCTTTAGCCTTCCACTACCTCTGCAGCTGACATGACAGGGAGCCATCAGGAATGTGTGTGTGTGTGTGTGTGTGTGTGTGTGAGCACTTCAGGAATCCCAGATCACTTGACAGCCCTAACCTGGGAAAGCTTCTGACTGGCTGTTGACTGGAGATACTTGGAGCCCTGAACAGTGTTGGTGGAAGATCCTCACCCTGGTCTCTCTACTGGTCTCTACCGCTCCCACAGCCGGCCAGCTTGCGTGACAAAGTCATTTGGGCTGAGTCCAAGTCAGGTGTCAAAACCTTGTGCCACCCGCATAGCTCAGAACAGGTTCCGTATCGTCCCCATGTGTATACACACAGCATGTTCCGCTTCAGATCGCCAGAGCTTTTGATAAATGAAAAGTTTCTCTCACAAGTAAGGATTTTAGATGTGGTGCCCACAACAGGTTGGAGTGCAGCAATCATTCATATCTGGGAAATGTTCTTCTATTAGCATGTCCATGTGTATCCTGCTCAGGCTGTTGAGAGGTCACGGGCGTCACGCGCCCCATTTAGACCTGCTGGAGACAAAGACACACAGGAAAGACCAAAGCGACATGATGGAAATGTTCATTTGGAACAGAGAGGCTTCTTTTTAGAAGATGGCTCAGAGGCAGACAGGAAATTAGTTATTTTCTTCACACATTCATCAAAATAAAAATAGCCTGATGAGTCTCCCCAGTGACTCTCAGCCCTGAGTACTGTCGCCGTGGAAGCCACAGCTGCACACGCCTTGCGCTCACTGTTAAATCTCAGATGAATTTCAGGTGTTTTTGGGCAATAATAAATTCCTCCTTCTCTGTTCGCCTCAAATCTTCTGTCTTCGGTTTCATCCTCCTCGAGAGGAGATTTTTTCATTTAATTACATTTTTGGCAGAAAAACAATAAGGCCTATTTCATTTAATCACCCCCACAAATGTCATTTGAGTTCTACCTGTGTGCACAGTTAAAGAAGCACAGAAGGAGAATAGCACCCATGACGATACTGTTGTACCCAGGCTTGTGACACCACCGTCTCTGATAACCTTTCATTCACTGGCTAAGCGGGTCTCTGCTCAGACCGGCTGGAGTCACTGGCTCTGCAGCAGAGACGAACGCGATCCAGGGGATCAGATAATGGAGGAGTGCGGTTTAGATTATGGAGTGCCTCCTTTTCCCCCTTTGACGTGACGCATGTGTGAGGGGTGTTGGTGAAAGGCATGGGCCACGACCTGTCCTTCCTCACAGCCAGAAGAACGCTGCTCTGACTGAACAGACTCGTGTTTGCTTCATCTCTGGGGATGGGAGAAAACATGGCTATTTGATAACGAGCTCTGTTGAACTCATGATAGACTCAGAACGCTCTTTAAATGGCCCTTTACTGTTTATTTGGAAGAGCTAGTCGCTGTTCTCTCATATTTTAGCACCTAATTGCCTTATTGTGTCATGATTCTATGTTAAGAAATGTTCTCCTTAAGAAATGTGTGCTCTGTGATATAGGACACTGTGTGTTCACCTCAGTACTGCATGTGGAGCAGCCTTTTTGTTTCAACCTTATACAGACCTGTGCCCGATAGTGACCTCTCTGGAGTGACTAGTGTCCTTAGCAACTCAGATCATATGTCAGCCTTCCTTTGCCTGTGATTGGCCCTTAAACAGGAAGAAGTGTCCCTGCAAGAACTGAGGAGAATAGTCAGAACTGTACATGGTTGTACAAGCTGAGGATTGGAAACAGTTGGGATTACCACCGGTTAAAAATACTAACTCTTTTATGTTTTCTCTTAAAAGTGGTGCCAGCTTGCTGTGAAAGGCTGTGGATGTTCAGAATGTATTCATGGCTTCTAAATTGTCATTTACACTTAGCTCTGGGCTACCCCTGGGCTAACCTGGGCTCTGGTTTTAAGTGGCACTCATACAAAGTAGAAATTAGGCCAAATGTGAGACACTCCATTTTATTCATCACAGCTGAATACAAATTGCTTCATTGTGTGACTTTTGCCCACAAACATCATAGGGCACATGTTACTTGATAATTGAATTCCCCTGAAATGAACAGAAACACATCAAAGCCTTTTTTCTTCTTCTAATAGTCCACCTCTTGCGTAACCTGTGTTGTGTTTAGCGGCTCAGCCCATGTCTTGGTGTGGAGGAGTCTGCCAGTGTGTTCTTGTAATGAGAGGGCCTCACTACTAACTAAAGTGTGACCCTCTTCAAACAGGAAGTTTTAGTATTAAAATATCAGTCAGACACCATCCAGCCGTTTATCCATCTTATGTTGTTGCTGTAATTTTACACTTATTAGTACAACTCAGTGGAGCCGAGCTGGTGTGATTAATGTCAGCTTTATATGCTGCTGTGATTGTGTGGACGAGACCATTCCACTTGTGTTTGCCTTCGTCTTTTCGAACGCTTCTGAAAGGATTCTGCACAGTGACCTTCACAGTTGTTTTGCAAGGGTTTGCATTTTTTTAATATTTTAATCAAGCCCTTCAAATCCGACTGTGTATTCTTTAAGGCAGTTCTCTATCCATGCAGGAATTACAAAAATCCTGTGCAAGGTATTTTTCCCCGTTGCTGTTGATGTAGACATTTCTCTAGAGTCTGTCTCCTCTTGATTATTATGCAGATTTGCCACATTAAGGAGCAGTGTTTAGTTTAAGGTTATACTAGGTTATATGCTCAGAGATAATTGCTCTGTTTCTGCACACTTGAAAAACACTTCCAGAACCTGATGCAAAAAGGATTCTTCAAACCTCGAGACTTGAATGCCATTTGTTCAACACATTGGTTGAAATGAAATCCTGTGCTGTGGAGTAATTGGTACAACACAGCGTACCGCGCCATCTTTGTTTCTAGTCAAAATGGTGATGGAGAGACTGTCTGGACTGATAGTGTTGTGGGTGATTCAACGTACAGGCTGAGCTGTAGGGCTGGCTGCCTGGCTCCCGCTGAAAACCATTTGATTTAGTTTCCTTGTTTTGTGTTGTGTTGTTCTGGTCACAACTGTAGTGGTTCGCTGTGTCTTCAGGGTTAGTACAGGAGAGGTGTGCTCATGTTAATTAGAAGTCAATTCACAGCATTGATTAGATTATGTTAATCAGGGGTGATAGTATCTTTAAACGTGAGTCTGGTAAGAACAGCAGCTGCTGCCAGAGAGCGTGATTCCCCCCAGAGTGACATGTGTGACTTCATCCCAGGAGGGAGGGCCATCTTCTCCAGCACTCTCCTCCTGTGGGTTGACAGTGAGGGGATTACATCCCTGAAAATCACAAACTAAAATACTGATATATTTAGAGTATTTTTTTAAATAATTTGAATGTTTAATTTAATGTTTTTTTCCTTTTTTTTTTTTTTACATTTGTGTGTGTGTGTGTGTGTGTGTGTGGGGCCTTCACATATGTTTAGTATGCTGTGTCTTCACACTGACGCATATATGTGTGTGTGTGTGTGTGTGTGTGCGTGCCAATTGTACGCGCATTCTTCAGCATGCGTTGATAGTAATGTGGGGGCGGGTCAGTGTTTGATTGACAGATGGAGTTGAATGGCAGTCAGTCAGTAGGCTTCAGCTGAGCAGGCGAGGCTGAGCAGGAGGGGGGTGACCAGCCACCGGCTCCCCTCTCTCCTTTGTGTGGATGCAGGGACCATGTGGCTGAAGTCCTCTGCTGCCTGCGGAGATCCTCTCTCTCTTGTCAGCCTCCCTCACGCCAGCCTGGCTCGGCCCTCTCTCTCTGCCCTTGACACACTCACACCAGCCTGGCTCGGCCCTCTCTCTCTGCCCCTGACACACTCCCAGGCCAGGCTCCCACAACACAGTAGCTTCAGAACCCCCCCCCCCCTCAGATTCACACTTCAAAAATACAAATAAATAAAGGACAGGGTAGGGTGCGCTTGGGGTGGCTTGTGAATCAGGCCTCAGCTCCTTTCAGTCTCACTCCCTGTGGAGCTGTAACAATGTCCCAGGAGGGCTGGCTGGACTCTATGTCCAGGGCTGCCCCGTGTTTTTGTATTCATGCTGGGGCCGTTCTGGAAGGTTCAGGGCCTCTCTCTGCTGTGAGATTGAGGTTTTAGTTCATGGATGTTTCATTCCATGGTTTTTTCCCCCACCCTATTGTAGCACGACGGTTATTGTAGGAGCAGCCAGTGTATTTTCCTGTAGTGTTGATGCAGATCTGTAGGTTGGAAGTGAATTGATGTGCTCCTGTTCAGAATCAGAATCAGAAAGGGATTTATTTGCAATGAAAGTTTGCACAGACAAGGAATTTGCTTTGGCAGGAAGGTGCATACAATAAACATATAGGAATCTTACATTTTAATATATGGTCTAACTATACTAAGGATACATAAACTAGCAATACTAAGTTGAATACAATTAAAATTAAATATACAATAAAATATAAGTTGCCAATTTACAATATAAAATACAATATAAAATACAAATATTACAGGAATTGTGATGTCGTGCAAAAACAGGAATTGTGATGTAGTGCAAAAGTATTAAGATGTGTGAGAATGCATGATGGGCCTTTTAGCCTGGGCTCTTTTTCAAAGGCAGAACAGTTTATTCAGTCCCCTCACTTCTATCTAAAGCACTTTGCAACACTTGATGTTATTTTGTCTGATATGAGGCTGTTCAACCCTCCCTGTGGCAGCTTGGTGCCAAGGCCAGATTTACACACTCCAGCACTGAAGTGAACTTGGGTAAATGTAGCACTTAAGTGATTGAGTGTTTTTTTTTTGTGTGTGTTTTTTTTTGGTCTCCACTATCCTCATCCTCCTCTTTCTCATCCTCCTCCTCCTCTCCCGGTGGGTGAGGTACCCTCTGTCAGGGATGTGGTGGATGTTTATTGTTCCATCCGGCTGCAGAACAGCTCCACTCTCAGTGTTGCTGCTGTCGTGTGATTTATCCCTGCCTTCGTCTGAGAGGAGAGATGGACCTCCCTGACAGACACATCCTCCTGATGCTCACCTTGATCCTGCACGCCTTGTATGTGCCAACCCCGACACTGTGGTGAGGCACAACCAGGATGAAAGCTCTGCTCCTTCCCTCCACATAAATAGCAAGCAGACATGTTGTGGTTTAGCCGGTCATATGATGCGTGAAGGTCACTGATGTGGAGCTGTCCTGCCTTGAAGACAGACAGGAGCCTTCAGCCTTACTGGTGTTGCTAGCCTGGTGAACTAGTCTACAACTAGCCTGCACAGGCCGGTGGGGTTGCTAGCCTGGTGAACTAGTCTACAACTAGCCTGCACAGGCCGGTGGTGTTGCTAGCCTGGTGAACTAGTCTACAACTAGCCTGCACAGGCTGGTGGTGTTGCTAGCCTGGTGAACTAGTCTACAACTAGCCTGCACAGGCCTGTGGTGTTGCTAGCCTGGTGAACTAGTCTACAACTAGTCTGCACAGGCCGGTGGTGTTGCTAGCCTGGTGAACTAGTCTACAACTAGCCTGCACAGGCTGGTGGTGTTGCTAGCCTGGTGAACTAGTCTACAACTAGTCTGCACAGGCCGGTGGTGTTGCTAGCCTGGTGAACTAGTCTACAACTAGCCTGCACAGGCCGGTGGTGTTGCTAGCCTGGTGAACTAGTCTACAACTAGCCTGCACAGGCCGGTGGTGTTGCTAGCCTGGTGAACTAGTCTACAACTAGTCTGCACAGGCCGGTGGTGTTGCTAGCCTGGTGAACTAGTCTACAACTAGCCTGCACAGGCCGGTGGTGTTGCTAGCCTGGTGAACTAGTCTACAACTAGCCTGCACAGGCTGGTGGTGTTGCTAGCATGGTGAACTGCACAGTACTATCTTTCTTTGCTCCGGATCTTGGACTTTGGTTGGTGTGTTTCCTCATGACAGACAGCACCATTGTTACTACTGTACAGCTAGTAATGACTTCTGGAGAAAGGACTTCACCAACTGTCTTTATGACCAAGACACAGCAAGTTGGCCCATCATACGATTGAAAAGAATCCCCTAGACTACTGTACACAGCCATCAACTGATGAGTAGTGAGTGGGATTAATTGAGTTTCCTTTATCACAGGTTGTGCAACTTTCTGAGGGAAAAAAAGTTAAGTCTTTTATGTTGGTTATCTCTCCAATAGTTTCCCTAATGAGAAATTGCCAATGAAGATGTCTTGTGTGTGCTACAGTGGAATGAAAGCAGATAGAGAATGCCCTTGGGCCTGACTGGTTTTATTTAGCGGTGGAGAATGACAGATAACCTTTGCACCGGCGGCTTGGTCTCATGTTTAATTTGTAGCTCTGTCTCTTGTCAGGTGATTGCATTCTATTTATATTCAGGCTGGTTCTCCTGTTTACATGCAAATATACACCATCCCCCATCATATTAGACTGAGGAGGCTAAATGGTGAATGTGTTTCTGAATCCCAGCCTGGTTTTTGAGTCATAGTCCAACTGCATTAACACCTTGCTTTGTGTGGATAATTGAAGTTGCGAGTTAAAGCTATGCAAATTATGTTTTGCTTGGAAGAGCTGCATTTTTATCACCTACATTAACACTTGGTGGGAACTTGAAAATATGTTTTCTTTTTTAAGAGAAGAAAAGTGTGAATTCTAGACTAGGTAAACAGACCCTTTTGTGTGGGCTAAATGTCTGTTTGGAGTACTGCTACTGTATGATTGTATTACTGGGGTGTTGAAATATTTCCTATCATCACAACAGCCTTTGAAGTTAAATTTTTCATCGAAGGCTTTGGAGTTTTACGTTCCAAGAAAATAGGTTTTTGAGAGTAACCTTGTGTGGTTGTCTTTTAGTAAATTATAAGCTAGCCAAAGGGATTTTTGGATAACAAAATGCACGCTGGTTTTCCATAGCATTAGACGCATGTCCTCTAAAGCTTCTCCAGTATCTCAGATGACAACAGAGTGTCAAGCTGGCCACGCTCAGACTCTCATTGTTCCAGGCTGAAAGCAGTTGTCGTTCCTCTTTTTTTTGTCTTGCCTCTCACATGCGTGTTATCTGCATTATGCATATCATGAGTGAAAGAACTTCCAATCAGATCGCTGATGGAGGTCTCCCCTCTTCTGTCTCCCCTCCCCTCGCATGTCTCACTCCTCTCTCCCTCTGTTCTGCTACTGTCTCTTTGTTTCTCTCACACTCACACACACACACACACACGTTCAGAGTGTGACATGCTCGTATGCTCAGTTGTGTGAGCAGGTAGAGGTGGTGCGGTGCTGCGGAGCGCTGGCAGCCTGTCTGTAGCTCCTCCCTGTTCAGTGTCAGCCAGTTGGCTTCATGCGATGTGACACCGCGCTCCTGCGTTTCCTTCCCGTGATCAGAGCCAGAGCGTGGATGTTGCTGCGCGGCGGCCCTCATTTACACACTTCTTTCCTCATTTCTTCCTGATCAGTGGTATTGCTGTGAGGCTGCCTGTGGGAGAGGAAGAGTCGCGCAAAATGAGTCAGGAGTAAACAAGAGGCCGAAGATGGGAATTAGTGTAATGTAAAGTAATAACACAGTGTGATTATCTGTAACAAGCATAGGCCTGCCGTGCCTTGTCCTCGCCTCTCCTTCCTGGAAAGGATCATTAGGGCTGGCTGTATATGCACCTAAACAGCATCTGTTGTGTTGGAGGTCTCCAGCTCTAGGCCCGTATCTACACCCAGGGGTATTCATGACAGCATCCAGATGTAATAAGACAGACATTAGCCTCAGTGTAGCCTAGACTCAGACCACAGTAGGGAGTTGGTATTGCAGAACAGAGGATTAGACTGAGGGATGAATGAAGTGGCTAGTGCTTCTCTTTCTACCTCCCCCGCTCTTTCCATTTTCCTCTTCCCGCCCTCTCTCTTTCGTTTTTTCTCCCTCTTCCCCCCCTCTCTCTTTTGATCTGTATTTCTCTTTCCATCCCCTTGTCTCCCTCTCTCCTTTACTTCTCTTTGTGTCTAATTAGGAACGTGCAGGGCTACATATTTTACGGCTAATGCCTCCTGTTGACGGGTCATGGGAGGTTCCAGCCCTGCGGATGTGTGTGTGATGGATGTCAGTCTGGACGGAGCATGTGGGGTTCCAGGTCCCGCCGTTCCGCCCCTGCTTCCCTCCTGATGGAAATGATTGGCGCTCGCCGCCTCGCCTCTCCTCTCGCCTCCCTCAGCCGCGCTAACGCCGCGCTGTGAAGGACAAATGTGTTTCTCCAAACATTTGTCATACTGAACTTCCACATCATTCATCAGAGTTCATTTGCCTCACAAACTACCCCTCCCCCGCCCTCTCCTTCATTCACGCCCGCATTCGATACTTGTCTCGGCAGTCGATGCGACCAGAAATTACTTTTTTGGCGTGAAGGTCCTCTTAGAAGATGTATGCTCCCCGCGGAATGATGAGGACAGAAAGCCAGCCTTTTGTGTTTTGTGGGTCATTGTTAAGAACAGGAAGAATAGAGTATTATCCCTGTATTGTGATCAGACCAGGGAGAGAGTGTGAGATGTGTGCCCTTGTTTGCTAGGTCAGGGGAGTGGTACCCTGCCTGCCTGCTGCTACGCCGTCTCTGGCTGTGGAAGGCTAATCTGGGAGGTGTGTGTGCGTGCGGCATGTGTGTGTGTGCAGTGTGTGTGTGTGCATGCGTACAGTGTAGTGTGTGTGTGTGTGTGTGTGTGTGTGATGCAGGATCAGTGCAGTATGCAGGGCTGGATGTGTGTGTTCCGGCAAGGCAGAGAGGGGACCCCCCTGTGGTGGAGATTGGGCTAGGAGAGGCTGAGGGATCCTGCCCATGTGAGGCTGCACTGTGCAGCCATCTGCCTGCCCCAGCACATGGGGCGGGGCGGGGCGGGGCTGTTAGAGGCACCTCCTCCCTCCATACCCTGGCTCTCTTAGACCAGAGGTCCAGAAGGAGGAAACAGACCAGTTTGTTGTGTGACCCTCCTTTTGGAGGGATCTGACCATGTGAAGTCGATGTCTCGTGAATGAGACACAACATGATGGCATTTCCCCCTCGCCTGGTAACACCATGGCCCTTATCCACCACCACCCCAACCAGGCCTGGTAACACCATGGCCCTTATCCACCACCACCCCAACCAGGCCTGGTGACACCATGGCCCTCATCCACCACCACCCCAACCAGGGCAGCCCTGGACTCATCTGTCCCCCAGGAGGAAGGGGGAACATGGGGGTTCTCCTCAGGCTCGCAGGCGGGGGGGGGGGGGGGGGTGTTGGGGGGGCGGTCTGTGGAGGTGCGGGCCTGACTGGCCCTCCCTACACATTTTCGGGAAATGGCAATATGTAGTTGTTTGCAATTATACCAAATTTACATTTGAGCATTCTAATGTAACGTGCTTGTTAGTAGAGGTTTTTATCCAACGCGACGTACAGGGTGGTTCAAACTGGTAATCTCTTTATCTGAAACGCTCCACCAATGAGCCGCTCCCCAACCCTTAAGGTGTGGTGGCATCATGTTGCTGAGGGAGGGAGGGTTTGGTCTGGTAGGAGCACACTCAGGGCTGACCCCCAGGCCCCCAGGCCCCAGGCTCCAGGCCCCCTGGCTCCCAGGCCCCAGGCTCCAGGCTCCCAGGCCTCCACAGAGTGACTCACACCAAGCTACACACACAACCATTAGAACATCAGGACCAGACGCCATCATTACATCCACAGTTATCATTTGCTGTATTTCTGGACAGGTGGAGGGTATTCATGCACTTACTGTATGTTGTTATTACTAGTGTGTGTGTGTTTGTGAAGCCTGTGTAAGTGTGTATTGTATGTGGGTGTACATATGTGTGTGTCTTGCATACGAAGATGTGAGCGAGCAGGTGTGTGTAAATCACACTAGTGTATATACTGGATGTGTGTATGAACTGCATATTAGAATGTGTGAGCGAGAAGGTGTGTGTGTGTGTGTGTGTGTGTGTGTGTGTGTGTGTGTGTGTGTGTGAGAGGCTGTAACAGAGATGTGGACAGCCAGAGAGACAGGCCAGCCAAGGCAGAGGAGCAGCAGTGTGGCCAGTGAGGCATGAGGCGCCTCTGACATGGAAGGGGGTCAAGGCACTCTGCGCTGCCTCCTTCCCCTGTCCCCTGTCCCCTGCTCCTTCCATTAGCTGAGGAGACATTGTGTCCGCAGTCTGAATCCTGCTGATCCATGCTGATGACTCTGTTGTTGGATTATCACTGTTAGCATCAGCCATCTGTTACCAGGGTGGTGGTTGAGAAGGCTCACACACACACACACTCACAAATAAACAACACTAGAACTCTTTCTTAAACACACACTCACACACTCACACATCAAACAACACTAGAAGGTTTCCTTAAACACACACACACACTTACCGTAATTTTCGGACTATAAGGCGCACCGTTATATAAGCCGCAGCAGCTAAATTGAATGATGTGTACATATATAAGCTGCACTGGACTATAAACCGCAGGTGTTTTAATGTTTTATTACCATATGTAATTAGTTGTGGGGAAAGAGATGGCTGCTTGAGGAAGCTCCCATGTATTAACCGTTAGCCGTTAGCTGTAAAAATCCATATATTAGCCGCACCGTTATATAAGCCGCAGGGTCGAAAAATGCGACAAAAGACGCAGCTTATAGTCTGAAAATTACGGTACACACCCTCCAAACTACACTAGATAGCTTTTTTAACACACACACACTGTCCACAATTCCAGGGATCATAGCCGTGATGTTTTCACAGCTAACCTGCTCCTAATCGTCTGCCATTTAAGCAGTCCCTGGTGTTTTGTGGAGTGTGCAGGTTTGACTCGTATGTTCATTAAGCATCCAGGGCTGTGTGTGACCCTTGTGTGTGTCCACTCCCTGAAGGCAGCCGTGTTTGCAGCGTGGCAGCGACAGTGTGTGTGTCCAGTCCGTCTATAGAGTGACTATGATTCAGCCTCTTCCATTTCTAGAAATCATCCCTGGATCATTAGCAGACATGGCCTTCTCCCTGGGACCAACAGCCTGCTGTGTGTGTGTGTGTGTGTGTGTGTGTATAAGTCGACCGCGTGGGCACTAACGCATCTGCGCACACACACACACACACAGCCAAAGTCAAATGAATGTAGATGCTCATGGTGGTTCTATAGCACCAAAACTACCACTGAGCCATAGGCTTAATTACCTATAACATCAAGCTAATTCTGCTGCTAAACCCATTTTAATCTCTCATCATTAAATCGGGATTGGCTTTTTAGAATGCGGAGAAAATGCTCTATTATTTCAGCAATTATCATCTCTGCCACTGCGCGTTAGTCGGATTGCGATGGCCTTTTCGCTTTCGATGTTGTCAAATGGACTGTCAGTCAGTAATCAGTTTGTGGGATTGTTTAAGGAAACACCTGTTCGCTTGTTATTCCTCAAGACATAGAACCCCCGAGACTACTGGCCGTTTGCTTTTGCTACAGAGAAGGAATTACCCAAGAGGAAGTCATTTCTGCAACTACTCTCAGCAGAATGAAGAAGTGGGCAGACATTGAGGAAAATATAAAATGTGTTAAGAATTTGTTAGTCACGCTTCTCCTTCTTCTTAATCTTACGGTTCAGTTCCTTCACAGACTGTCTTTGTCTCTGCGGGTTAGCGGTGCTGCACGATCACCAGAAGAACCCTGCACATTTCATGTAGCTCCTATATATCTCATTTTGACTTCAAATACGCTGTAGAAAGTGTTGTATTGATGTGTTTACATTTGAAATCTGATTAATTCGGTGCTTTTATCCAAACCCACAAAAGGTGAGCATGTGCATAACATGCTAATTCATTGAGATACCTTGTATATGATTTGTTACCCTTCAGGAATGACAAATCAGTAGTGTTGTTATGAAGCCTCGGCTCGTGTCAAGGATGTTCTTGAGTAGTGTGTGGTTGTGATTGTGACTATGACACACACACACACTGAGACTATCTCCCCTCCTACACACACACACACACACACTGAAACTATCTCCCCTCCTACACACACACACACACACACACACAGACACACACACTGAGACTATCTCCCCTCCTACACACACACACACACACACACACAGAGACTATCTCCCCTCCTACACACACACACACACACTGAAACTATCTCCCCTCCTACACACACACACAGACACACACACACTGAAACTATCTCCTCTCCTCTCCTACACACACACACACACACAGACACACACACTGAGACTATCTCCCCTCCTACACACACACACACACACACACACACACACAGAGACTATCTCCCCTCCTACACACACACACACACACACACACACACACACACACCGAGACTATCTCCCCTCCTACACACACACACACACACACACACACACTGAGACTATCTCCCCTCCTACACACACACACAGAGACTATCTCCCCTCCTACACACACACACACACACTGAAACTATCTCCTCTCCTACACACACACACACACACACACACACTGAGACTATCTCCCCTCCTACACACACACACACACACACACACACACACTGAGACTATCTCCCCTCCTACACACACACACACTGAGACTATCTCCCCTCCTACACACACACACACTGAGACTATCTCCCCTCCTACACACACACACACACACACACACACACACACACACACACACACACACACACACACACTGAGACTATCTCCCCTCCTACACACACACACACACACACAGACACACACACTGAGACTATCTCCCCTCCTACACACACACACACACACACACTGAGACTGTCCCTCACTCTGCAGGAGAAGCCAGGGCCTTCCTGCAGGGCTGCAGCACTCTGCAGGACATACTCTGTATGTCGTTTACGTGGCATCAGTGTTGTTCCTGGCCAGGAACGACACTTGATATTCAGAAGGTAGCTTTGTCTCGCAGATGTAATCAGCTAGCCCACTCCCACACCAGAGGACAGGCGCCAGGGACATGGAGGGATTGTCTATGTGTAATGATACAAGAACCAAACTGGGCTGGACTGTCTGGAAGGTTGGTGGACTTGGGGGTGAACTTCAGGATGGTATCCGTAATGGAAGGATCCAGAAGACCCAGCGGTGATGAAAGGCTCCTAAAGAGCCTGGGTAGGTCCTGATCTGGGTGGTGGGCAGAACTACTGGGGTCCATGTCAGCACAGAGCTGGTGTAGCAGAGCTGGTGTAGCAGAGCTGGTGTAGCAGAGCTGGTTTACCAGAGCTGGTGTAGCAGGGCTGGTGTAGCAGAGCTGGTGTAGCAGGGCTGGTGTAGCAGGGCTGGTGTAGCAGGGCTGGTGTAGCAGAGCTGGTGTAGCAGGGCTGGTGTAGCAGAGCCGGTGTAGCAGGGCTGGTGTAGCAGAGCTGGTGTAGCAGGGCTGGTGTAGCAGAGCTGGTGTAGCAGGGCTGGTGTAGCAGGGCTGGTGTAGCAGAGCCGGTGTAGCAGAGCCGGTGTAGCAGAGCTGGTGTAGCAGAGCTGGTGTAGCAGGGCTGGTGTAGCAGAGCTGGTGTAGCAGAGCCGGTGTAGCAGAGCTGGTGTAGCAGAGCTGGTGTAGCAGGGCTGGTGTAGCAGAGCTGGTGTAGCAGAGCCGGTGTAGCAGGGCTGGTGTAGCAGAGCCGGTGTAGCAGAGCCGGCTAGCTAGCTGGTCATGGAAGATGGAGAAGAGAACTGCTGTTTCTGTCTGGGCTCCAGAACTGCGTGTCTGAGGTTAGTTAAACAGGAAGGTTATGATTCCAGGGAAGACCCATGTTTGTGTTAGGCTGCAGATGCTGGTGGTCTAATGTTTGTGGGAAGCGTCCGTGTTCCCTGGGTGAAAGATCATGAGGAGTGTGTCTGGAGGTGGCCTGGCTCCTGGCCTGGCTCCTGGCCTGGCTCCTGGCCTGGCTCCTGGCCTGGCCTCAGCACGGGGGAGCGTCCTTACAGGGAGAGTCTCAGTGGGGTGTCTCCTCCTCTTTCTCCTCCCTCCCCGCTCCTCCTCCCCCCCCCTCCTCCTCCCTCCTCCCTCCTCCTCCCTCCTCTCTCCTCCCTCCTCTCTCCTCCCTCCCTCTCTCCTCCCTCCCTCCTCTCCCCTCCCCCTCCTCCTCCCTCCCTCTCCCCTCCCCCTCCCTCCGTCCTCCTCCTCCCTCCCTCCTCTCCCCTCCCCCTCCCTCTGTCGTCCTCCTCCCTCCCTCCTCCCTCCCTCCCCCTCCTCCTCCCTCCTCCTCTCTCCCTCCCTCCTCCCTCCGTCCTCCTCCTCCCTCCCTCCTCTCCCCTCCCCCTCCCTCCGTCGTCCTCCTCCCTCCCTCCTCTCCCCTCCCCCTCCTCCTCCCTCCTCCTCCTGCATATGGAAGCGTGATGACTGGATTGTGCTTGACAGATATGGAGTCTGCTGAGCGACTAGCCTCCCCGTCGACAGCCTCATCCTCCCTGCACATGGCCTCCTCCACGGTGTCCTCAGCCAGCTCCTCCCCGGCCCCTGCCCCGGCCTCCGCCCCGGCCCCGGCCCCAGCCTCAGCCCAGACCCCCTCCTCTAAGTGCAGCCCAGCCCCCAGCCCTGCTAGCCTGGCCTCCACTCTCACCACCTGTGGTATGTACCCGCTTCCTCTGACACACTCACACACACAGACACATACATACACACATACCCACATACCCACGCACATACCAACACACACACACACACGCTGACACGCATGCACACACACACAGCAACAAAGCAGAGTTAAATCATTGAAAATTAAATCGGGGGTTTCCGATGTACTGTCAGTATATGACATGACATTATGCAAGGGTTTTAGGAACGTGGTTTAGCCATAAACCATAACCCTAATTATGCTTCATCCACCTCTTCCTTTTCCTTATATTTTGTCATTCTCAAAATATTTTGGTAGAGCTCTCTTGAGTGTTAGTTACGAGCATGTATCGTTATGCGTGCAGGAAACACTCTTTCTTATCCAGTCTCACACTATTCTGACAGTTTAGGGCAGGAATCAAAAGGCTGTTGTATTAATGAACGGCAACAATTAAAAGTGTGTTTGGTAGATGTGCACCCTGGCGGATGTGTGTTGACAACCTTTAGCTCCAGTTTAGCCGGTGAGATCTGAAGTGTCAGCTGCTCTCAGCAAGCGTGCACAAGCCTACATCCTCGCTGCTCTCCCCATCCTAATTGTGGTCAAAGCTATTATGCAGCGAGCAGCACTGATGCCGAAGCTGTCAGATTACCCTGACCAGAAAATAACATGCAAATTTCCAAACTGTGATTTGTGTTTTTTTTTCTCTCTTTCTTTTTTGTGCTCCTCTTTCATGATAAGAAATGCCAAAGAAATAGTGTGTATTTTTCCTCCTGCTGTTACAATGAAGAAGCCATGAGAGATTTTTCCTCATACATTATACATTTTCATTCCCCTTCACACCAAACATGCTCTGAGATTTTTTCGGATAAGCTATTTTGGAGCGAGCACTATATTAAATGGCGAAAGCCCAGTCGCACCTCTGCAGTCACGTTGCTTCAATGAGACTAAAGAGAATTGAGTTGTGCTTAGCGACTCCAGCCTCCTGTGTAATGCTGAGGAGAAAGATATAACTGTTAACACCCCATCCTGAGTGATTGAATTACATTCAACCTTCCATACGCTTGTAAGCTTACTAACTAAACTTACAATATTAATTCTTGACTTTTCTCGGTTGTCGTCCTACTTCTCAGATTGTTCAATACATTTTATAATGAAATTGATAGCAACTGAGTTTGAATATGTTGAGGGCTTTGTGATTCCAGACTTCATCTGTTACTGATGGATGGTGGAGCAGAGAAGATTGGCCTGATTTAAATCCAAACACACAATCTTTTTATGTGTGAGTGACATGAATGATTAAAAAAAAATAAAAAATTGAGCATTTATCCGTTCAGTAATAACCTTCCTTTTTTGCGATGAGGTCACGGAAGCAATTAAAAAGTATATGTTGATGGATTGTAATTGACAGGGATGTGGGATGTTTGCAAATCCCCTTAGAACGCATTATACAAGATACAAGGTTAAGAGCACCAGAAAACTGTGCAGCTTCTCACACTAGGCCAAAACGCTGTGCCAAAGGAACGGTTTTAGAAATCCATTTTTTTTTTTTTTTTTATTGACTGCCTCTGCTCCCTGGGGATTTATGAATGTTCAGCTCGTTGTGATTGAGATTGGATGAGCCCATGTTGTAGGGGACCGTAGAAGGTCAGTTCTGCGTTTATTTGTATCCGTTTGTGCTAATGTCCAGTACCAAGATATAATGCATTGTACTGTCAAATTCAATTTCCGGAATAAAATGTTTACATCCTAAAATGTATTTTTTATGTGATATATCAAACAGCATAAGCAGAGGTTTGGGTTGTGTTTGGATGTCCTGCAGTGACAGCATAATGTTAGTCATGATTCATCTCTACACATTCTCACTGTTAACCTACCTTTATTTGCGAGGCACAGCGCCCAAAAATATTGAATATGCATTGTACCTGAATTACTTTAATGGAATTGTAAACAGCAGTGCAATTTATTTAGATAATTTACGATGTAGTCAATACTTGCACCCCTACAGTACAGCTGCAGAATTCTGCTAACATACAAGGAGGAGGTGTGGGGGTTGATGAGCAGGGAGGGGGGGGGGGGGGAGGGCGGCAGCTCTGTGGAGGAGCTGTCTGTCTAGTACAGGTCTGTCCTTCTAGTACAGGTCTGTCTGTCTAGTACAGGTCTGTCTGTCTAGTACAGGTCTGTCCTTCTAGTACAGGTCTGTCTGTCTAGTACAGGTCTGTCTGTCTAGTACTGCAGTGGCCTACCATTTCTGCTTCCTTTTAGCCTGCCATGGAAGTGCTACCCTGCGCTTAGGAGTTTGGAGCCCTGCTCAGATGTGTTCACGACACAGGAAGTTTCCACACAGGAAATGAACATAACATGAATGTCTTTGCCAATAGCCTTGTGCTTTGCGTCTCTACAGTAACCCCTGGTCAGAGGCCTGCGTGTCACCCTGGTGATACTGACTCCACAGTCCAGGCTGCTGCTTCTGCTGTCGTTCAGACATGAGCAAGCGAGCCAGATGCTAAAACATGCATGATGATCTCTCTCTGACTGAATTCCCCGACTCCCACAACTATGCCTCCTATTTGCTGAAGCATGTTTGAACAGATCAAGCATAATCAGAGTCTCTATCCTTTACACCCCGTAACATCTTTAGTGATAACGCACACAACTCTAACCAACCAGAGATGCCAAACAGATCCACCAGGACACTTTACCGCAGTATTAAACATTAACCATCATACAGGATGAATTATTTAACTGTGGTATTTTAGCTACATGGTTTATGTATCTTCTGCTTAAAGCGTCTGTGTGTTTTCAATGAGTCATCTTTGTTCTCTCCAGGACAACTGTTCCGGAGCATGGGGGAGCAGCATTTCAACATGGCCGCTGTCTCCAGTGCCTTTCCCTTCAACCACCCAGCGTTCGGCCTGTACACCACAGCCTCGGCCCGGCCGGAGTTTGGAGGCCTGGGGAGCCTGGGGATGTCTGCCGCCCTGGCCGCCCACTCCCAGCTGGGGGGGTTCCCAGGTAGGGGAGCAGAGAGAGGCCTCGTGTTTTTCATCCATGATGATTTATTCCTGGAGAGATGGCTCACCAGTTGTCCCAGTTTGCTGTTTTCTGGGAGTGTGTAATGGGGTTTCTGGGGGAAAAGAGGCTTCATTTCCATAGAGCCGTGGTCCTACACACAGCCCTGCCCTCTGTGGCTCCACAGTGTTGCAGGTGCCTGTTGTTCTTGCAGCTCAGTTGGTATCCAATTTGTTCAGTCCCCGTGTAAGGCCATTGGATGCTCACATATATAGCTGAAGCATGCATCACCTTTATGGTACCGTCCATCAGTTCAGCGGGGAACATTCCAACATTGACGTTTATAGATGGGGGAGGCTCCACCTTGACCCTTCAACAGAAAGCAAGATTGGACACTATCACATTTATGTAGGGCTGTGTGTTGTGACAGTAAACAGAACAAGTCTGCCATGTGGGAAAACAAGTCAAACCAGTGTCTTTTTCACAGAAAAGTTGTTTGGAGTCAAACAGAATGACAATGACAAACAAACGTATTGACTCAGAAGCAGGAGACGTCGTGTGGATGGCAGTTGGCGTTTGGAGGGAATGTGTTTGGAGGCTGTATTGTTGCAGCTGGGAGGCGTGCGGCGTTCAGGGCCTCAGGTCTGGAAGACTCCTGCAGGATGAGCTCACCAGGCTGCTTTCAATTTACAATTCTCAACATGTTTACAATGAAGGGAATAAAGAGGGCTGAATTCACAGTCCTCGGAATGTACCGGTCATCTGTGGAGATTTCGGTTCAAAGGCAAATGAAAGGCTTCTCTTGCAGAACCTGGTCTGTATAGACCTGTGAGCTGTCACTGGGAAGGGGGGGGAGATATCACACAACTCCAAACAGTCAGCTGGGGTACATGTCAGAGAACAGGTCTTTTATGCTTTTCCTTTTCTCTCTCGTTCTTCTCGACCAGACTGGTGGCGGTCCTCAGAGGCTCATGGCCGCGGGCCCTTCTTCCCCCCCCTCCTGGGTCTGCCCCCCTTGTTCGCGCCCCCCCTCCCCACCCACGCCTCCAGCCCCTACCAGTCACGGACCCCCAGCAAGAACGGCCGTGCCACAGCCAAAGGTACCCTCCTTCCCCCACCTCCCTCCCTCCCCACCTCCCTCCCCTCCTCCCCCCACCTCCCTCCCTCCCCACCTCCCCTCCTCCCTCCCCACCTTCCTCCCCCCACCTCCCTCCCCTCCTCCCCCTACCTCCCTCCCCTCCTCCCCCCACCTCCCTCCCCTCCTCCCCCCACCTCCCTCCCCTCCTCCCCCCACCTCCCTCCCCTCCTCCCCCCACCTCCCCTCCCTCCCCACCTCCCTCCCCACCTCCCCCCACCTCCCTCCCCTCCTCCCCCCACCTCCCTCCCCTCCTCCCCCCACCTCCCCTCCCCTCCTCCCCCTACCTCCCTCCCCTCCTCCCCACACCTCCCCTCCTCCCTCCCCTCCTCCCCCCACCTCCCCTCCCCTCCTCCCCCCACCTCCCTCCCCTCCTCCCCCCACCTCCCCTCCCTCCCCACCTCCCTCCCCACCTCCCCCCACCTCCCTCCCCTCCTCCCCCCACCTCCCTCCCCTCCTCCCCCCACCTCCCCTCCCCTCCTCCCCTTACCTCCCTCCCCTCCTCCCCACACCTCCCCTCCTCCCTCCCCTCCTCCCCCCACCTCCCCTCCCCTCCTCCCCCCACCTCCCTCCCCTCCTCCCCCCACCTCCCCTCCTCCCTCCCCTCCTCCCCCCACCTCCCTCCCTCCCCTCCTCCCCCCACCTCCCCTCCTCCCTCCCCTCCTCCCCCCACCTCCCTCCCCTCCTCCCCCCACCTCCCTCCCTCCCCTCCTCCCTCCCCTCCTCCCCCCACCTCCCTCCCTCCCCTCCTCCCCCCACCTCCCTCCCCTCCTCCCCCCACCTCCCTCCCCTCCTCCCCCCACCTCCCTCCCCCCCTCCCCCCACCTCCCTCCCCTCCTCCCCCCACCTCCCTCCCTCCCCACCTCCCTCCCCTCCTCCCCCCACCTCCCTCCCTCCCCACCTCCCCTCCTCCCTCCCCACCTTCCTCCCCCCACCTCCCTCCCCTCCTCCCCCTACCTCCCTCCCCTCCTCCCCCCACCTCCCTCCCCTCCTCCCCCCACCTCCCTCCCCTCCTCCCCCCACCTCCCCTCCCTCCCCACCTCCCTCCCCACCTCCCCCCACCTCCCTCCCCTCCTCCCCCCACCTCCCTCCCCTCCTCCCCCCACCTCCCCTCCCCTCCTCCCCCTACCTCCCTCCCCTCCTCCCCACACCTCCCCTCCTCCCTCCCCTCCTCCCCCCACCTCCCCTCCCCTCCTCCCCCCACCTCCCTCCCCTCCTCCCCCCACCTCCCCTCCCTCCCCACCTCCCTCCCCACCTCCCCCCACCTCCCTCCCCTCCTCCCCCCACCTCCCTCCCCTCCTCCCCCCACCTCCCCTCCCCTCCTCCCCTTACCTCCCTCCCCTCCTCCCCACACCTCCCCTCCTCCCTCCCCTCCTCCCCCCACCTCCCCTCCCCTCCTCCCCCCACCTCCCTCCCCTCCTCCCCCCACCTCCCCTCCTCCCTCCCCTCCTCCCCCCACCTCCCTCCCTCCCCTCCTCCCCCCACCTCCCTCCCCTCCTCCCCCCACCTCCCTCCCCTCCTCCCCCCACCTCCCTCCCCCCCTCCCCCCACCTCCCTCCCCTCCTCCCCCCACCTCCCTCCCCTCCTCCCTCCCCTCCTCCCCCCACCTCCCTCCCCTCCTCCCCCCACCTCCCTCCCCTCCTCCCCCCACCTCCCTCTGGATTGTGTTGGTTCTCTGGAGCTCATTCAAAACAGCATGCAGACATTTCCATAAAATAGTTATGTCGTCTCGGGCACTAGTACAATATCTAATATGTTTAATTGACCCCAGAGGCTGTGGCAAGACATGTAAATGCATAAATCAGTTTGTAAGCAGGTGTGGGCTGTTTCACTGTGAATACATTAAACCACAAAGTCTTCTTGCTAACATAATGAGATTCCCCCTATTAAGAGCTTTAGTCATTTTGAGAACTCATCATTTCCTGGACTCTCTCCTTGTCCTGTGTATTTACATATATTTGGAAGCATCTTTCCTGCCAGCTTGACTGCTGGTTGTTAACTGTGGGCTTTGCTGTGTCTGGTGTGTTCCTGTGATGCCAGGGCTGAACGGGGTGCTGAACGGTGCTGTGGTCCCAGGAAGCTCCTCGGGGAACCACAGCTTGTTCTCAGCCAAGGCAGCCTCAGAGAGCTCCAGGGCCAAGGGCAGGGGCCGCTCCAGCGAGACAGACCTGCTCCAAGCACTGGACACCAGCGCTCCCAAAACAAAGGACAAGGTTGGTGTTGTGTCATCGGGAGGGGCACTGTACACAGGTCTTCCTGGACACTGTAAAATCCCAGACCTTTGATCTGTGCCCCTGGGCAGCGTGTGTTATCCGAGTCGTGATGACGTGGTTTTATCTCCCTCCTCGTAGAAACGCAAGAAACCTTTGGAGACGTCCAGTGTGAGCGGCAGCGAATCAGGATCCTCCGTTTCGTCCTGCGATGACGTGAGCAGCGACTCAGACGACCTGGACGAGGACGAGGACGACGAGGACGATCAGAGCATCGACAGCGGCGACTCTGACTCGGAGAAGGACGGACGCTTCAAGATGAAGGTGTGTGTTGGTGCCTTCTTGGCATTCAGAACACACACACTCTCTCTGTCTCTCTCTCACTCTCTCTCTCTGTCTCTCTCTCTCTCTCTCTCTCTGTCTCTCTCTCTCTCTCTCTCTCTCTCTGTCTCTCTCTCTCTCTGTCTCTCTCTCTCTCTCTCTCTCTGTCTCTCTCGCTGTCTCTGTCTCTCTGTCTCTCTCTGTCTCTCTCTGTCTCTCTCTCTGTCTCTCTCTGTCTCTCTCTGTCTCTCTCTGTCTCTCTCTCACTCTCTGTCTCTGTCTCTCTCTCTCTCTCTCTCTCTCTCTCTCTCTCTCTCTCTCTCTCTGTCTCTCTCTGTCTCTCTCTGTCTCTCTCTGTGTCTCTCTCTCTGTCTCTCTCTCTCTCTGTCTCCCTCTCTGTCTCTCTCTCTCTGTCTCTTTCTCTCTGTCTCTCTCTCTCTGTGTACACTTCTGGCCTATGGAATGGTAAATCTGGAATCACAAAGATGCATCTTAATGGCATTTACGAGTGTCTCTGTGTCAAACGTTGTACTTTAACAAATAGGATAGCTTAGGTTTTCCTTCCTGGTGGTAAAGAGCAGCTTGTGAGCTTGTGTGCTGTTGAATGTTAATCTGTGTTAAATGTCAAGGGCAGCGTGTGTGTGTGTGTGTGTGTGTGTGGCGTGCTGGGGGTCACCGGACCACCTCCTCACCACCCAAGCTGACGTGACACCCCCCCCTCCTCTCCTGCCCACTCGCCTCTGCTCCCCCACCCTCACCCCCCCCTCTGCCTCCTCCTCGTCATCTCCCTCCCCCTCCTCATCCCTCCAGGGTCTGACCCAGGGCTCGTCTGAGGGGAAGCAGGATGTCCACCCTGAGAAGACCCCAGACAGCCAGAGCGGGCTGTCTAAGAAGCACCGGAGAGATGACCCCTTCTCGCGCTGCCTGTCCTCCCAAGCCGGCCCTCTCCCCTCGGCCGTGGCCCCAGCAGCAGGGCCCCTCTTCCAGAGCCCCAGGAGCAGGGAGGCTCAGCAGCAGCAGCAGCACACCAGCGTCATCCAGGCCACCGGGCTGCCTGTCAGCAGCAGAGCCCTCCCTCTGTCCTCACACACACACAGAGAGAGCCCCTGTGTGCCCCCCCGGACCTCCCCCAAGCACTCCTCCTCCTCCTCGCCCAAACACAACTCAGTCTCTTCTTCCCCCAAGCCCCTCTCCCTCTGCACTTCACCCAAAGCTCTGTCTCTGTGCTCCTCCCCCAAGCCTCCCTCCCTCTCCCCCTCTCCCAAACCTCCGACGCTCTCCCCCTCACACCAGCCCGCCAGATCCTGCACCTCCTCCCCCAAACCCCCGGCTGGTGCGGGGCGCAGCAGGGGCAGCAGGGGCAGCAGCAGCAGGGGCTACTCTGACGACATGATGTCACACATCAACAGTTTCGGAATACAACCGGTGAGTGTCGGTCCTTTCAGGATGCAAACCGTTAGCATGACTTTAGTAGTGGACATTTAGCACGTTTGTTTTTAGTTTCGTTTTTTTTTTTTTACTGAATGTGAAACGCCTGAAATGTGACAGTTTTTGAATGCAGTTTGTTACCAGCTTAAAGTTCATTCGCTTTCATCTTGTCTCCTAGTTGCTCATGAGAAGTTGACCAATGACAATTACGACAACGGTTATTTGTCGGACATTTTAAAAGGTCTCCGGGTTTCCGCAACAGAGAATGAAGCATCTAAGTACTATTATCAGCAGTTTGATATGGTTTCATGCTGGGCTGTTGGCCACATGACTGAAAGTGACAATGCATTTAGCTTTATTGGAAACACTTCACTAAAGCTGACAAGCAATTAACTGGCTAATGGTTTAGGATGCTTGTTGTTATCGAGAGAGAAATCTGCTTCTGTCAAAGGATTCAATTATTCCTGTTATTATTAACAGTGGTTGTGTGTGTCAATCCCTAGCTAGACCTTTTCGAGCAGCCTTTTAATAACAAGATGCATGTTGTCAAGACAAGTGTATCTAGTCAAGGTGTGACAGATCAACCTGCACATCTGCCCACAGCAGAAGAAGGAGCACATATTCTGCAGCTTTTCAATTCTTCATAAAGCTTCTGGCATTGACTTGTTTTTGTATAAACGTCACGCGGAGTGACCTTATTCTTCATTGTCTCTCTGACTGAACACGATACAAGAGGACTGGGATATGACTTCCCCCATTCACAGTCCATATTAATGAAGGTGAGTGACAGCTTGTATAATTACTTCCATTTTCTTTCTGTCTCCCGGATTCGTTTAGCCCTTCCTCTCCCAGGAGCACTTCAAACAGGCCTTCCCTCTGTCGCTGAAGAAGCAGGACTCGTTCAAGAACGAGAGGAAGATGGCCGCCTCCTCCTCCTCCTCCTTACCTCCCCCCAGGCTGTCTCCAGAGACCCTGGTCAGTCACAAACTGACGTCCTCCCTTCACGCCAGCCACTCCAACCTGTTCCTGACCAACCCTCTGCTGATCCACCACCACCAGCAGCCCCCCAATGGTGTGATCCACAGCTCGGTCCAGGAGGCCCCCCTGGCCCTCATCACCAGGCCCCGTGGCCAGAGCACCAGGCCCCCCAGCAGGCCCCTGCTGGCCGCCACCAGCCCCCACTTCTCCATGCCCATCAACCTGAGCACCGGGACCAAGGAGGCGTCGGGCGCAGCAGTGTCCCAGGCCTCCACCTCACCCGGCCAGGCCCACAGGCCCAGGAAGAACCAGACCCCCAAGGCTCTCCACGCCAGGAAGCCCCTCCTCCACGCCAGGAAGCCCCTCCTCCACGCCCCCCTGGCCCCCTCCCTGCACGCCCCCTCCCTGGTGGAGCTGGTCAGGGGCACCGAGTCTGACATCCCCAGCAGCAAGGACTCGGACGACTCCTTGGGGGACGAGGACGAAGACGAGGATGATGAGGATGACTCGGACGACAGTCTGTCGGGTTAGTCAGCTCCTCTCTTTAAGAAAAAGGCAATAAAGACCGGGTTTTTTTGCGTCCGTGCTGATTGGCTGTAACTTTAAACGCTTCGTTGCCTCTTCAGATAGGAGTCGTTCTGGAGGGTTCTAGCACAGAGGCCTGTGATTATCAGTTTATGCGTGGCTGGGCGTGAGACGAATCCTAATTGGGATGTGATGATTTATCAGCGGCCCCCCTCTCCCTTAACCCCCTCTCCTCTCCCCTCTGTCCCTCTCCCCCTCCCCCCCACAGAGTCTGACAGTAATCTAGAGAGCGACTCCGACGGCTCTGAAGACGAGTTGAAGGAGCGCGAGGCCCCAGACAGGAAGTTTTCCAGAGCGACCTCCTCCTCCTCGCTCCTTAACGCCACCTCCTCCTCCTCCTCCTCGCTCCTCAACGCCACCTCCTCCTCCTCGCTCCTCAACGCCACCTCCTCCTCCTCGCTCCTCAACGCCACCTCCGGCCTGTCGACCAGCTGCTCCCCTCTCAACCTCCAGGTGGCCAGGCCCCTCAGCTTGGCCCCTTCCACCACGGTGACCAGCGCTGGGAGGAACCTGGCCTTCCGCGCCCCGCCCTCCTCCCACACTCTGACCACTCCACCAGGTACAGCCCAGAAACCAGCCAACACCATGTTCAATCAAACCGGACATCTGGTGATGGGGATATCTTAGTGGTTAGAGCATGTGACTGCAGATTAAGAGGTTGCACGTTCAAATTCCCCCAGTACGTCCCTTTGGATAAAACCCTCTTTATGGTTAGATCTGCGTTCCACCTTCAGTGTGTCAGTGACATCAGGCGTCATTCAGCCGTTAGGGACCCGCCCTGCTGCGCTAAGACCTACGCTCTTTCCCTGAAGTGTTTGTTGGAAGGCTAGACATCCAGCTTCCTCTTCTATGAGCGTAGTCACGCCACCTTGTCCAAGGAGGAAAGCAAGACATCCAGGGTTCCAGTCAGGAATGACTGTTTGTCAGTAGCTCCTCTGGTTTCAACTGGTTGTGTTGCTTGTTTGATGGGTGTCTTAAAGCCTGGCTGGCTGTTGGTCTAGCTGATGGTTGACCTCTCACCAGCTAAATCTCACGCCTCACGCTACATGACTCGTGCTGTAGTTTGCTTTTTGTTGTCCTGAACAGGAATTACTGTAGCGGCACTTCGTTTATGTCTGCCATGAAATAGCTCAGTACATTTTATTTTAATTAATTAATGCTAAATGGTTCTCTTTGTATTTTATTTCATACAAAACGGTGGTTAATGGGAGTGGTTTTGTATGGTTTTGCTAAACCGAATGTTTGTGTAGTGTGTGAAGGCTGTAGGAGAAGGGTGACTGAAAGTCCTGGGGCTGTGCAGGCACACTGGGCTGGGATTGCTGCTCACTCCTGACGTTAATGATTCATCTCTCTTCCTGCCAGGGTCAGGGAAGAGGAGGAGGGTGACAGACGAGAGAGAGCTGCGATTACCTCTGGAGTTTGGGTAAGATACTCAACATGCACACACACACACAGAAAATTCTGTCTGTGGTGGTTCTAGAGTGGTAGTGGAACTCCTATATGTGGTTGCTGTCTTTGTGGTGTTACAGTATATGTCCCTGTCACGAGATTACGGTAAACATCCCAGTATCCCTCCCTCCCTCCCCTTAAAGGGTGTATCTTATGCCCAGGCATGACACAGGCCACAGCAGGCAGGAAATGAGGTGCTGCACTCAGTAAAAAGGGGTTAACCACATCCAGCCTCAGTGACACAGACACACAGCATTAGCAGCTCCCCCTCCCAACCCCCCCCTACCACTACCTCCAACACCAACCACTAACAACCACACACACGCACACACACACCCCTCCAGATCTGGATGTCTTTCATCTGCCGGTTCACAGGGGAAAGAGAGGCGACAAGCCCCAGCCTGTATATCCCCCTGCTGCCCTGCCTCAGACCCCAGACCTGGTCTCTCTCCAGGGGACAGCTTCCCTCTGCTGCCCTGCCTCAGACCCCAGACCTGGTCTCTCTCCAGGGGACAGCTTCCCTCTGCTGCCCTGCCTCAGACCCCAGACCTGGTCTCTCTCCAGGGGACAGCTTCCCTCTGCTGCCCTGCCTCAGACCCCAGACCTGGTCTCTCTATAGGGGACAGCTTCCCCCTGCTGCCCCAGCTCCTCCAGGACTGTCTGCTGACTGGGTGGAGCTACAGGACAGCAGAGCAGAGTCCAAAGGGTCAGGTTCCACATGAAGCCACAAGTAGCAGAGGAACACGCAGTTTGAGCTGTGCTCTGTTCTGTCTGACTGCTGCAGTACCGCCCACAGTCTTTACACACACAGCAGGTTGAGGTAGTGTGTTAGCGTGTTGAGCTGAAGGCGAGGAAACTGAGGTGGTGTGATGGCAAGGGAAGAGTTGAACCCGTGATCCCCGCTCCGCTCTCCACAGGTGGCAGAGAGAGACCCGCATCAGGAGTGTGGCGGGGCGTCTCCAGGGTGAGGTGGCCTACTACGCCCCCTGTGGGAAGAAGCTGCGACAGTATCCCGACGTCATGAAGGTATGCTGTCCACACTGTCCACACTGTCCACCCTGTCCACCCTGTCCACCCTGTCCACCCTGTCCATCCTGTCCACCCTGTCCACACTGTCCACCCTGTCCACCCTGTCCACCCTGTCCACACTGTCCACCCTGTCCACCCTGTCCACCCTATCCACCCTATCCATCCTGTCCACCCTGTCCACCCTGTCCACCCTGTCCATCCTGTCCACCCTATCCACACTGTCCACCCTGTCCACCCTGTCCACCCTGTCCACACTGTCCACCCTGTCCACCCTGTCCACCCTGTCCATCCTGTCCACCCTGTCCACACTGTCCACCCTGTCCATCCTGTCCACCCTGTCCACCCTGTCCACCCTGTCCACCCTGTCCACACTGTCCACCCTGTCCACCCTGTCCACCCTGTCCACACTGTCCACCCTGTCCACCCTGTCCACACTGTCCACCCTGTCCACCCTGTCCACACTGTCCACCCTGTCCACCCTGTCCACCCTGTCCACCCTATCCACCCTGTCCACCCTGTCCACACTGTCCATCCTGTCCTCCCCTCTCACACTCACTATTCATTTAGCAGATGCTTTCATCCAAAGCAGAACACAAATGTGCATCTTGCGTTAATATAAAATAACAGAATGTAGTATAATATTTATATACCTGAGAGTATATCACGATGGCTTTGCTGTGTATGTTGGTCAAGAAAACTTCTTTATTGTTGTCTCACTGCATATTTTCTCTCTCTTCTATAGTATATATCCAGAAATGGAATAGCTGACATCACACGAGATAATTTTAGCTTCAGTACAAAAATAAAAGTTGGTGACTTCTATGAAGCCAGAGAAGGACCTCAGGTGAATACGACTCCTCTACATCTAAAGATCGTTGACTTCTTCAGTTCAGTTAAGGCAGGGCCTTGCGTAGCCTCAAACACAGCAGATTTTTGAACAAGAATATTTTGAAAATATTTGTTCAAATATGTAGAAAATATATTTTCTTCTAGTCTTTTCTATACCCTTCAATGGCCTCAGTAGTGTCCCAGACGAGGTGACCTCCCTGCTCCCTTCTCCCAGGGTTTACAGTGGAGCCTGCTGACAGAGGAGGAGATTGTTCCTCGCATCATAGCGATGGATGGGAGGCGAGGCCGCCAGCCCAACCCCGACCTCTCGGGGGCGGTGGAGAGCCCCCCAGCCCGACGCAGAAAGGGCCGCTCCCTGAACGCCAGCGAGGACTTCCCAGGCGCCTCGGATGCTAAACTTCTACGCAAACTGGAAGCTCAAGGTGAGTTCCCCGTCCTTCAGCCACCAGAAAAAAGGCTTTGCCTGACCTCTCCCCTGACTCTGACCTGTCCTCTGACCTGTCCTCGCCCTGGTCACAGAGATCGCACGACAGGCAGCGCAGATCAAGATGATGAGGAAGCTGGAGAAGCAGGCTGTGGCGCGGGCAGCGAAGGAGGCCCGCCGGCAGCAGGGTATGCAGTAGCGGGCTCTGACTGGGACACTTGTGGGAACAATGATGTCTTCTTATCTGGTGGAGCCATGCCAGCACAACACTGATGTCTCTCTTGATGTGTTCCTGTCAGCTGTCATGGCCGCGGAGGAGAGGAGGAAACGGAAGGAGCAGATGAAGATTCTGAAGCAGCAGGTAGATGGTTTTCTTTCTACGCTTCCTGTGCTTAGACCACTTCAAACACACAGCAGATCTTCACACACACACACACACAAAGCAGCATACTTTCATGGTACTGTACATGTGTGAACTGCACACACGCTTTCATGCCCAAGCATTAAACGCTAAACGATTAGAAGGAGACAGAAAGTGTAAAGGCAGGCCCGGCCCTAACCTTCACGATGCTACAGTCCGCTCATCTTCATCTGCATGGAGGGTTTATCCCAGGTCCCCTTCCCCCGCACGCTAGCATGCATGTCTGGAGACTTAATTCATCTGATCTCTCTTCCATCCTTTTACCAGGAGAAGATCAAGCGCATTCAGCAAATTCGAATGGAGAAAGAACTCCGTGCACAGCAGATTCTCGAGGTTGGTCCAAAAGAGTTATTGCAGAAACATTCCAAAACACTTCCTTTTTGCTGTTGGTAGGAATTTTTAAATCAACCAAAGGCTATTCGTAAGTTATATGGTTGCACTTTTAGTAATGTCTTGTGACTACATGTGACTAATGCTTAATTGGTTTTTGGCACACACAAAAAAAACTGTTGAATATGAAAATCTCTTCAGACCGTAGTGGAGTTTTGCTCTCAGTATTATCTCAGACAATGGCTGCCTGAGAGTTTAGTGTGAGTAGGTGAAGCGGCTGTGTTCCATGCACTCACTAATAGAAGCTGGGAAGGATTTTAGCGTTTCTAAATCAAATTTCGGTTGACACGCTTGGCAAGCTGCTCCTAACAGGATTTCACCAGGCTCGTAATTACAGATTGAAATTTTCCTTAATTTATTCGGACTGGCTGTTGGTATTTCTGAAGCGTTACAACTATTTTGTCTTCGTTGCCTTAATGGGAAGAAATAATTATCTCATCGCACAAGATTGCAATATGTTCTGCTTTACATGACCAGAAAGACCTTGGAACAGTGTTTGTGCCTGTTGGACATTCCACATTCAGAACATTCTTTCACTGTTCTCTATCAAACAGTCCTCTTTCCTCAAACAGTAAAAACATGGAATTCTATTTGGAAAGTCCAGTGGTGAACATTGCTAGTTTTAACCCACTGACGCTCAAACCAGGCTTTACTGTGTTGTGCAGCATGTGCTGTTGGATGAGATGTAAAACCAATGTGTCACGTGGTTCTGTTGCATGACCTGTAGACCTGTTTTACACAGGCTAAAAGGAAAAGGAAGGAAGAAGCAGCCAATGCCAAAATATTGGAGGCTGAGAAACGAACTAAGGTTAGTTTAGATGTGCTACAACCACCACAGTCGCCCCCTTCCCGCTTGCTTCTCAAGTCATACTTACCTGCAGTGATTGCCCTCCCACCACCACACCCCTGCCCTCCCCTGTGCCCCCTGACTCTCAGCCCGCTCTCTGCCCCCTCATCGCCTCCTCAGCTAAATGCACGGTAGCTCTGCTAGCTTCAGGGGACTGTTTCTCAGTGCTGGGGAGAATTTACTTGGCACTCAGAGCAGAACCTTTTCCATGTTAATCAGCGTCACAATGGCCGGTGCATTCTCCTGTCCCCTGCCTGCCTCACGCCTCCAGAAAACCAGCAGGCCATTTCCATCCTCACGTCCAGCTGTACCCTGACTGGGCGCCACTGTGTACCTGCCACTCATGTTAAAGAGGGGCTCAAACTGTTCTGTGAACACGCAGGCAGGGAACAGCCCATCTGTTTGTGTGAACATTTTGTGTGGTTGAATTGCAATTTGTGTTGTTTTCTTTGTGTGTGTTTTTCCCCCCCTAACGGAACTGATCTCTTCTTCAGGATAAGGAGATGCGCAGGCAGCAGGCGGTTCTATTAAAGCACCAGGTAGGCATCTCTGTCGAACACCACTCAGGGACCAAATGCTATTATTTTTCCCTTTTCAATTTATACTTGAAACTTTTTGGAGAAGGGCTCTGTTCGACTTGTTATTTTACTTCAATTCTTGTCAGTCAGATTCTCTCTGGTACATGTTTTGGTTCTTCTGGTGTATAAATGTTGGGCTTGGAGGGGAGAGGCGGGGTTGGGGCGGGTTCTCACAGGCTTGGCTTTCTTGACCCTATTGTGTTTTCTGTCCCATAATACTTTGCCAACTCTTTCTCCCAGGAGTTGGAGAGGCATAGACTAGATATGGTATGGGTATGTTTGTTTTTGTACATCTAACACCCGCATTGTGAACTGGTCGTGATATGGTTGTCATAGAAATGCATAAAGTGTAGCACTGGCTGCAGTCATACTACATTCTACTGCATGGCTTTTTTTTTCTCCAGCAAAGTGCATTGTTACGTCTGCTCTATATGTCGTGCAGAGAAAGCTAAAGGATGTGTAGATTAGAACAGTAGTGCGCTACACAATCTCAACTCTCTGAGAGGACCACGACCAGTAGGGACCAATGCACTGTCATTGTTCTGAGGAACGCCTCACAGCCATCACCTCTGTTTGTGACTGGATGCAGGTGCTTGATGTCCCGTTGTGTGTGTGTGTGTGTCGTGGGTGTGTGTCGTGGGTGTGTGTGTCGTGGGTGTGTTGTATCGTTTGTGGACTGTTTCATCTCATAGGTGGTCTCAGTTGAAACCACCAAAAATCCGGAGGCTCGACTGTCATTCCTGATGAGTGTTTGGTGTTTGTCCAGATTTACAATTGATGTGTTGACTTTCACTTGGGTCTTACTCACATTAGACTAAACTATGTGCGATGCGAAATGCAGACAGTTTCATAATAAACCCACACATCGAACCTGGAAGATGAACCACTCCAAACCAGATCATTCTTTTACACAGTATATACAATATGTAAGCAGACACACTACTTGGACTGCTTTGTTAATGCTACAACTCCAGACCTTTGGTTTGTTTGATTTGAGCAGCTTGATGACAGACGATCATAACTTTCAGCATGGTCACTTCAGTCTTAGCAGATCCTTGCAGCAGCAGTAGATTCTCTGGCCGTTCAGCAGCTTCTAGTGTGCTTATTGCCAGTGTTTCCAGACGCTTAACTTCAAGCTAATGCTTCATATTCGACTCTAATAACCGTCGCTCAGCTTCAAACCCCTCTGCTTTTGTCGGTTGTCATTTGAGTCACCTTCTCTGACCCCGTAAGCTGTAATGCTCAGTGTCCGTACATGTACCATGACTTGTTGTGGTGTACAATTGCTACTCTGTGTTGTACAGTGCAGTGTACCTGTGTGTTCCCTCTGGCGAGGTGTGTGACTGTGTGTTTTGTGGCCTGTCAGGAGCGGGAGAGACGGCGACAGCACATGATGCTGATCAAAGCCATGGACGCTCGTAAGAAGGCAGAGGTAAAGGATTCAAGACCAGCCCGTCTCCCCCATGACACTGTGACACAGGCGGGGCTTTGGTCTCCTCATCATCCTCTCTCCCTCTCTTTGTCTTCCTCTCTTCACCCTCCTCTCCTCATCCTCCTCTCCTCCTTTCCTCCTCCTCTCATCTTCTACTTTCTCTGCTTCCAAACTATATGGAGTGTGAATAAAACCCAGAATTGAGCCTCAAGCAATTTTCTGTGAAAGTACTGCAATTTATAAGCATGGAGGAGTGTTGGGGCTGAATTGTAATGACATAATCCTTAACACGATTGTCTGCAACGGGGCCGATAGCACGCGCTGTTAACTTGTCTGTAATTTGGCCCAAGGAGAGGGAGCGCCTGAAGCAGGAGAAGAAAGATGAGAAACGCTTAAACAAGGAGAGGAAACTGGAGCTCAGGAGACTGGAACTGGAGATGGCCAAGGAGCTGAAGAAACCAAACGAAGACATGTGCTTAGCGGATCACAAGGTATTCCCAGTCTGAGAAGGGAGGAGAGAGGTCACCAGTCGGTCAGCACACAGTTCTTGTGTTGAGAAAAGATGTTTGATCCACATTGTGTTTGACAGGATGTGTTGTCCTTCTCAGAAAATGTTTTCAAGATTTGGTACATTTAAAACCGATTATCTGTTTGTTTTTTGTTTTTTTACCAGTAAATATCTGTAAATGTACAGTGCTAATCAGTCCCATCTGAGTGTCTAACAGCATGTATGCATCCATGTACAGCTGTTGCTACTAGGCATGCCACTTCCTGAGGGAGTCTGCATGTGACATGATGGGGAGGTGCTCTCAGGGGTACTGCCACCTAGTGGCTGATGGTGTCCTAGCAGCAACCACATGTTCTCAGACACTTCCTCATTATTCCCCGCAGAGGAACTTGATTGGCTTTATTACTACTTCCAGGGGGTTCTTTATAGGTCACATGAAACCAGCTTCCTCTAAACTCCGTCTTTTGTACAAGTCCCAGCCGTGTGCGAAAGCAGGTGACATCTTTTGCTCTACAGCAGGGCTGTTCAACCCTGTCCTCAAGGACCCCCTGTCCTGCATGGTCTAGATGTTTCCCTGCTCCAGCACACTTGATCCAAGTAAATGGTCATTACCCAGCTTCCACAAAGCTTGATAACAACCCATTCATTTGAATCAGGTGAACTGGAGCAGGGAAACATCTAGAAAAGGCAGGACAGTGGCTCACCAGGACCAGGATTGAACACCCCTGCTCTACAAAGTCAAAAAAACGCATTTTGACTCTGTCTTTTTCCTGTCAGACATGTCTACAAGGACAGACAGAGTTATTGATGTCTCTCAGACTGCTCCACTCTGAGTCTCGTCTGTTAGAAATAAGCCCCGTCAATCGATGCCTAATACTGTAATATGTGTGTCATAATATATACATGCAGTCATGTATTGATGTATCATTCAGTTAGTGTAGTGTTCTGTAGAATAGAGTCTATAGAACTCAGTCACTTCAGTGTAGTGCAGTGTAGTGTATAACTCAGTTACAGTAGTGTTCCATGGTGTAAAGCTCCTTCTATGGGTGAAGGTTAGTTGTCTGAGCATGTTGTCCCTGTGTGTTCAGCCACTGCCAGAGTTGTCCCGTGTGTCTGGCCTGGTGCTCCCAGGCAGCACCTTCTCAGACTGCCTCATGGTCATCCAGTTCCTGCGCAGCTTCGGCAAGGTGCTGGGCCTGGACGTGAGCGCCCAGGTGCCCCCCCTGAGCGTGCTCCAGGAGGGGCTGCTCAACATGGGCCCCGCTGCCGCCCGCGTGCAGGACCTGCTGGTGCGCATGCTGTCTGCCGCCGTGTGTGACCCGGGACTGCCCCCCGGACACCGGGTGAGACGCACACACACACACACACACACACACACCTTCAGTACAATGCCATGCAGCTGGGTATAGGAGTCAACCACTCTGATCCCAGGGCAGGAGTCACTGCAGCAAAGCCAGACTTGTCTCTGTACGACTGCATGCTGTTCTCCTCTCTCCCCAGTAATCAGAACACACAAGTGGGGTGTTATCAATATCTAGCGTTCTGTGGGGCTAAGTGAAGAGGCTTATCTGTTTTAGAGGGTATCGCTGTTTAGAGCGCTTAATGCAGCTTTCTACAGTTAAACCAGAAATTTTAATTCATCCCTAAAGCCATTTCTCCATGCTAATCTGCCTGGCTTAGTCACGCCTTTATGTGACTTTCCACGATTTTCCTCAAGGAACCCAGCTGACTGGCTCATATTATGAAGCCTTAAAGCACATTTACATTTAGTCATTTAGCAGACGCTCTTATCCAGAGCGGAAGATCTTCTACTGTAGAAACAGAGTGTTCTGCTCTCTGAATCAGCCCTGCCTGAATCAGCCGTGTTTGAATCAGCCCTGCCTGAATCAGCCCTGTCTGAATCAGCCCTGTCTGAATCAGCCCTGCCTGAATCAGCCGTGTTTGAATCAGCCCTGCCTGAATCAGCCCTGCCTGAATCAGCCCTGTCTGAATCAGCCCTGTCTGAATCAGCCCTGCCTGAATCAGCCCTGTCTGAATCAGCCCTGTCTGAATCAGCCCTGCCTGAATCAGCCCTGCCTGAATCAGCCCTGCCTGAATCAGTCCATCCTCTTGTCCTCTCTGGAACTGAAGAAAGGCCTCTGCGCTGAGGAACTGTGAGCCCATTCATGCAGATCAAATAAGAAGGAATGAGGAAAATCACTGAACCTTATTATCTCACATCCCATAATAAACCATGTATCAGTGTGCCCCGTCCCTAGGAACTCTGTTATTGTCTTCCATCCCATAATGAGTCTAACAGTCGTGTCCCCCTCCCCAGACCAAGACAGCCCTGGGGGATCACCTGACTAACGTGGGCATCAACAGGGACAACGTGTCTGAGATCCTGCAGATCTTTATGGAGGCTCATTGTGACCAGCAGCCAGAGCTGCTGCCCCTGGCCTTCAGCCTGAAGACCAGGGCCTTCCAGGCCCACACGCCTGCCCAGAAGGCCTCCATCCTGGGCTTCCTGGTCAACGAGCTCTCCTGCAGCAAGAGTGTGGTCAGGTGCGAGTCAAAGCCACACAGGAGACCATCACATTCACACAGGAAACAATCACATTCACACAGGAAACCATCACTGCCACACAGGAAACCATCACTGCCACACAGGAAAACATCAAATTCACACAGTAAACCATCACAGTCACACAGGAAACCATCACATTCACACAGGAAACCATCACAGTCACAGAGTCTGTTTGGGTCTTTCCCACTGTTACCTGAGTTTTACTTTACCCAGCATCAAGTAACACAATCAAATATCTTCCTAACACAGCGGCTGATGTGGGGATAATGGTCATCTTTGTTTAGCTAGAGTGAACGCTATTGTTTTATTCATCAGGGCATGCATTTTTTATGTAGCGCGACCAATATCAAAAGAAATTTGAGAGAAGTTGGGTGCCGACTGGACTGTTTCATTGAGTTACGTCAAACATGAAGCCATCTATTTTAAATGAGATGGGGAACCTGTACATGCAATGCTGTGAAACAGACCCCTGTGTTTACAGGTCTGTCACAGTGTCTGTGCTGCGTCTGTCACAGTGTCTGTGCTGCGTCTGTCACAGTGTCTGTGCTGCCCCTCATCCCTTCATCCTGTAGGAGGTCTTCACTTTTAGGCCATGTTTGCATTTTTTTAAGCGTTTCACTGCAACATACTGATCCCTTTGCTTCTTTTGCAGCGAGATTGACAAAAACATTGACCACATGACCAATCTGAGAAAGGACAAGTGGTTCCTCGAGGGAAATCTACGCAAGTAAGGACCTGCAGTGTCTCATCAAAATATGATCAGAAAGATCAAATTATAGTGAGACCTTAAATAACTCCTCCTGCCTCCCCCCCAGACTGAGAGTCATCCACGCCAAGAAGACAGGGAAGCGCGACAGCAGCATGGGGGGGGAGGAGGGCCCAGGCCTGGGCACCCCCACCCCCGGACGCAAACGCAAGAGGAAAGCTGCTGACAGCGATGAGGAGGAGGAGGAGGACGAGGACAGCGAGGAGCAGGGCGACGAGGACGAGGAGGAGGAGGAGGAGGCTGGCGGCGGGAAGAGGGGGAAGAAGGTGGAGACTTGTGAGGAAGAGGTGAGGAGGAGGAGGAGGAGGTGAGAAGGAGGAGGTGAGGGAGATGAGGAGGAGGAGGGGAGGGAGATGAGGAGAAGGAGGAGGTGAGGGATATGAGGAGGAGGTGTAGGAGGAGGGGAGGGAGATGAGGAGAAGGAGGAGGTGAGGGATATGAGGAGGAGGAGGAGGAGGAGGGGGGGAGATGAGGAGAAGGAGGAGGTGAGGGATATGAGGAGGAGGAGGAGGAGGAGGGGGAGAGATGAGGAGAAGGAGGAGGTGAGGGAGATGAGGAGGAGGAGGAGGAGGAGGGGGAGAGATGAGGAGAAGGAGGAGGTGAGGGAGATGAGGAGGAGGAAGAGGAGGTGAGAAGGAGGAGGTGAGGGAGATGAGGAGGAGGAGGTGAGGAGGAGGAGGTGAGAAGGAGGAGGTGAGAAGGAGGAGGTGAGGGAGATGAGGAGGAGGAGGTGAGAAGGAGGAGGTGAGGGAGATGAGGAGGAGGTGATGAGTGCCAGTGGTGATTGTTTGTGGTGTGAATGTCAGCCTGCTCTGTGACACCCTGCTGACTGCCTCTCTCCTCCCTCCAGGACGACGGCGACCAGACGGCCAGCGTGGAGGAGCTGGAGAAACAGTTAGAGAAGCTGACCAGGGTGAGGAGACGGCAGGAGATCCCACTGCAGGTCACACACCCCCCCCCGGGGCTGACCCTCTCTGTTCTTGTCTCCTTGCAGCAGCAGAGCCACATCCGGAGGAAGCTGTTTGAGTCGTCCCACTCCCTGCGATCCATGATGTTCGGCCAGGACCGCTACAAGAGGCGCTACTGGGTTCTCCCCCAGTGTGGGGGGATCTTTGTGGAGGGCATGGACAGTGGAGAAGGTCAGTACTTTTCCATCTAACTTATGTAAAGCTTTATATTCAGTACAATATGTATATACCTGGGTATGTGTTCTAATTCATAATGTCCTTGAAATAAATCTTTTTTTCATACAAATATACATATGTCTTACGTTAAGTGTGGATTTACACAAAGTCAGTGTTCAGTTCAACAGTTGTACAGATAGTTTGTTGTTTGAAGGGTGTTTATATGAGGATACTGTGTGTGTGTGTTGTTCAGGCCCAGAAGAGCTGGAGAAGGAGAGGCAGAGGAGCAGGAAGGAGGTGCAGGTGAAGGAGGAGCAGCTGGAGGAGTTGGAGGAGAAACCTGGAGCCTGTAATCTGGAGCTGGGCTCCCCCAGAGATGCAGCCACCCCAGAGAACCAGCCAGACAAGGACTCCCTCAACCTGTTCCTCCAGAAGCCAGGCTCCTTCTCTAAACTCAGCCAGCTCCTGGAGGTGGCCAAGATGTCCCCGGACTCTGACATCCACAGCCATGGCAGCAGTCCTGCCAAACCCTCCACCTCTGTGTCCTCCCCAGTCCACGCCAGCGCTCAGACCACACTACCCAGCAGCCCCTCTGCCTCCTCCCAGCCGGGCGCGGAGCCCAGGCTGGAGTCAGGCTCCCTCCACGGCACCCCCTACCTCAGCCCGGGGAGGCGGCCCCCCAGCCCCCAGCAGCCTCTGCTGCCCAGCGACCAGCTCCTCCGGGTGCTGACAGAGAAGAGTGGACACTGGTTCAGCCTGCTGCCGCGGTCGCCCTGCGACGGCTCCTCCGTCACCTCCCCTGGGTCCACCCCCTCGGCCCCGCCCTCCTCCTCCCCCCCCCAGCCCGCCACCCACGCCACCCTACCCAGGTCCCCCTCGGCGCTGTCCCCCACCCCCCTGGCCCCCTCTACAGCAGCCAGCCCCGGGAACACCACGGCTGGCATCAGCCCTTTTGGGTTCTCCTCTCTTCAGGTAAGTGGGCTCTCTCTCCACAGATTTGGGGAGATCACTGAATACTCATTATCTGAGACTTGTGAAGGCCTGTCTTCTAGTCAGGATTTGGGGGGATGGTTGTTGAGTGGCTGGTTGTTGAGTGGCTGGTTGTTGAGTGGCTGGTTGTTGACGGTGCTGTCTGGCTGTTGTCCTCCAGCAGGTGAAGTCTGGCCTTCTGATGGGGCTGCCGTTCTGCGGCTGGCCCAGCGGGGTGATGAGTCCTGGGCTGGCCTTCCCTGGCAGCCCCCTGAACCCCCTCCTGGGGACCACGGCCTACCAGCCTGGGGAGGGGGGACAGGGCAACCCCTTCCTGGCCCCCAGCATCTCCACCAGCAAGAGCGAGTCCCCAGGGCCCCTGGGAGAGAAGCCCCCCTCAGCCCCGTCCCCCGCAGTGGAGCTGGCCAGGAACCAGGACCACGCCAGCCCCCTGCCCATCCCAGAGGGTAGGCCCGCCATGGGAGACACACCCAGACACTCACCCAACGAGAGAGATCCGCCAATGCTATCACCCCATGTGTTGATGATGAAGCTTGTAACACTGTGTGTGTGTGCAGAGATGCTGTGTGGCTGGTGGAGGGTGTCTGACCTGGAGGAGTTGCGAGGCCTGCTGAAGGCTCTTCACAGCCGGGGTGTCAGAGAGAAGGCCCTGCAGAAACAGATCCAGAAGCATATGGAGCACATGGCCCAGGCCTGCGCCAGGAACAGAGATGGTGGGGCTCTCCTCCTCTCTCCTTCTCTCTCCTCCTCTCTTCTCCTCTTTCTCCTTCAAGCTGTACCCATAACAGGATTGGCTCAGAGAACACCAGCATATTGCATGAGTCGCTGACCTTTGATGCCTTGCTACACGACCTGTGTTCTCAGGCTGTTGCCAGCACGAAATGTCAACACATTGAAAGATGTTAATGAATCATTGTGAGGTTGTATGTCAGTCAGAGTTCATTTGGGGTGTAAAAACAGCTTAGATTACAGAGAAGTGATTGAATGATTCAGTGTGACAACATTGAATATGCACTGTCTCTGTTACCAATTAACCTAATACGAGGAACTTGCTAATCTCTGTTCAAGTAAATAACTATGTAACTCCACACTTAAAAGACTTTGCATTTCATAATGTGGTCAGCATAATTCCCTAACTGGTGTAAACACATTGGAGGGTTCCAGCATTGTGATCGTGTGTGTGTGTGTGTGTGTGTGTGTGTGTGTGTGTGTGTGTGTGTGTGTAGTGTGTGTGATAGATGAGAGGGATGTGGACCAGAAGCAGCTGAGCGTGGAGACTGTGGAAAGCTGGTGTGTGGAGGAGCAGGCCATGGAGGTGGATATCTCCGCCCTGCAGCAGGTGGAGGAGATGGAGAGGAAGGTGACCTCGGCCAGCCTGCAGGTCAAGGTACGGCCCAGACCCCCTCCTCCGTCAGCCCCCTACAGGATACAGTGGATCACACTTGACAACTCTACTTTACAACTGTCCCTTTTAATGGTCTCGATCCAAATAAACGAGCTTGAAAATAGAAATACTCTTTGAAGGATTATCGTTAAGAGATTGTGTGTCCTCCACCTCCCTCCCTCCCTCCACCACCCTCCCTCCCTCCCTCCCTCCACCACCCTCCCTCTATCTCCCCCCTCCCCAGGGCTGGATGTACCCTGAGCCCCAGTCAGAGCGGGAGGATCTGGTCTACCATGAACACAAGCCCTGGTCCTGTCCTGGTCCTGGTCCTGGTCTGGGTCCCGAGGCCCGCCAGGAGCAGGGAGAGCTGGGAGGCCGGGCACGGCGGCCCAACAACCCTCTAGATATAGCTGCTGCCAGGCTGGCAGAGCTGGAGAGGAACATAGAGCGAAGGTATCTGAAGAGCCCCTTAAGCACCACCATTCAGATCCGTGTGGATCATGTGGGCACGGTCACTGTGCCTGCGCCCGCACCATCCAGTAGTGGTGATGGTGAAGGGTAGGTCATCCTCACTCATCCTAGACCGTCTCAACGCCGCGCTCTGCTTCACTGGGGCTGGCCTGGTTGTCGTCTTAGCCGTTCTTCATCCCCCTCTCTCTGTCTATCTCTGCCTTCTCTTTCTCTCTCCATCCGACCATTCATCCATCTACATACACCCATCCTTCCATCCATCCATCCATCCATCCTCCTTCCATCCATCCATGTGTCTGTCCAGTCATCCATCCTTGCTGTGTGTGCTCTGTGTGTGTGTGTGCTGGGTTGGTGTGTGTGTGCTCTGTGTGTGTGCTGGGTCTGTGTGTGTGTGCTGGGTCTGTGTGTGTGTGTGCTGGGTCTGTGTGTGTGTGTGCTGGGTCCGTGTGTGTTGTCCACTGAGCAGACTGTGTCAGTGTCCTGCAGGGCTGGTCTGTCCTGCTCTGCATGGTGCATCACTGCTCCACCGCCGTGACGTGTCACCCTGTCGCTGGAGACTGTACCGTGCTGCGTATGCAGCCTCTGCCTCTCTGTCGAACCCCCCTCCCCTCCCCCGTGTTCCTGTGTTCTGCTCCGTGGTGACTGGTGGGCTTGGGGTGTCATGGCCGCTGCTCTCCGCTGGGTGGTGAGTGACCATGAGTGTCCTGTGGTGTGTCTGCTCAGGCAGGGCGAGGAGGAGCTGGCCCCGGGCATGAAGACGTGGCGCCGGGCGCTGAGCGAGGTGAGCAGCGCTGCCCAGCTGGCCCTCTGTCTCCAGCAGCTGCACCGCTCCATCGCCTGGGAGAGGTCCATCATGAAGGTGGTGAGTGGCCCTGGAGTGTCCTTCTAATCACACCTTCAACTACACAACAGGAAACAGTAGTACAACTACAGGAAAACAACACCATTGGATCGTTGTACTTTTGGACAGGGTAGAGAACATCCGTATTTAACATCACCAGGTCTATTTGGGTTCAGCTTTCTAGAATCTCTCCAGGTTTCTAGAACAGCTCTCAGCTGTGTGGAGTACAGCAGCACATTTGTCTGAGGTGTGTTCTCTCTGAGAGAGTCCTGTTTTATCCTCCGCTGTGGTGTGTTTGCAGTACTGCCAAATGTGTCGCAAGGGAGATAATGAGGAGCTGCTGTTGCTGTGTGATGGCTGTGACAAAGGCTGTCACACATACTGCCATAAACCTAAGATCACCACCATACCTTCCGGTGACTGGTTCTGCCCTGCTTGCATAGCGAAGGTACATTAACTTCTGCCTTCAGATAACACGCAACACAGTCTTACTCAAAGTCAAGCCCTGACTTAATATCTCCATGTTTAATATGAAGCATATATATATATATATATATATATATATATATATATATATATGTGTGTGTGTGTGTGTGTGTGTGTGTGTGTAGTAGTCCAACAGTACAGTGTAAAACACCCTAGCTAACTCTGCTGAGAGACTTGCCTTCTCCAGGGGTTCACCCTGCCTGCGCAGAAATAACGCTGAGTGGATACCATAAGAAAACGTCCAAGGAAATCAGTGCACAATGACTTGGGTGAGTGTGAGATGCCTCATCTCAGCATACTACCTGTCTCTCAGGCGAGCGGTCAGTTCCCCAAGAGCAAGAAGCAGAAGAGCCGTGTGGCTGCTGGGGGAGGAGGAGGAGCAACAGGAGGAGGAGGAGGAGGAGGAACAGGAGGAGGAGGAGGAGGAGGAGCAGCGGTGAAGAGAGGAAACAGCGAGGTAAAGCGAAGCAGGAAGACGTCCGTGGCAGGGGAGGTGTCTGAGGACGAGGGGGCCAGTACCTGCTGCGGGGGCAGCGGCACGCCCAGGAAAGGGAGCAAGGAGTCCAAGAAGAGCAGGGGGGAGAGCCCCCCCACCAACCCCCCCAGGCAGGACAGCCCGGCCTCCTGGGGGAAGAAAGCCAAAATGGCCAAAGACAACAACAACAGCAAGGACCTCAACTTGTGCAGGTTAGAGACCTCTCTATTGTAATATATCCTGTCCACAGATCACCTGTTTACTTCCTGTATGAAAAAGAATGTGGAGGTGACATGTTTACTTCCTGTATAGAGGGATGTTGATGTTTACTTCCTGTATAGAGGGATGTTGATATGTTTACTTCCTGTATAGAAGGGTGTTGACATGTTTACTTCCTGTATAGAGGGATGTTGACATGTTTACGTCCTGTATAGAGGGATGTTGACATGTTTACTTCCTGTATAGTGGGATGTTGATGTTTACTTCCTGTATAGAGGGATGTTGATATGTTTACTTCCTGTATAGAAGGGTGTTGACATGTTTACTTCCTGTATAGAGGGATGTTGACATGTTTACGTCCTGTATAGAGGGATGTTGATATGTTTACTTCCTGTATAGTGGGGTGTTGACATGTTTACTTCCTGTATAGTGGGGTGTTGACATGTTTACTTCCTGTATAGTGGGGTGTTGACATGTTTACTTCCTGTATAGCGGGGTGTTGACATGTTTATTTCCTGTATAGTGGGGTGTTGACATGTTTACTTCCTGTATAGTGGGGTGTTGACATGTTTACTTCCTGTATAGTGGGGTGTTGACATGTTTACTTCCTGTATAGAGGGGTGTTGACATGTTGTGCTCTGCAGGGTGCTGCTGGCTGAGCTGGAGGGCCACCAGGATGCCTGGCCCTTCCTCATCCCCGTAAACCCCAAATCTGTCCCTGGATACAAGAAGGTGATCAGGAAACCCATGGACTTCTCCACCATCAGAGACAAGCTGGTCAACAACCTGTAAGTGTCACTCTCATGGGTCCTCTGTAGCTTTATCTGACTTATTTTGTACTTTTCTGATTCTGAAGGTTGTATAGTGTATTTCTGATGAGTTTCCTCTTCTTTGTCTGTTCTACAGGTACCTGAACCTGGAGACGTTTATCATAGACGTCAACCTGGTTTTTGATAATTGTGAGAAGTTCAATGAAGACAACTCTGACATTGGAAGAGCAGGACACAGCATGAGGAGGTTCTTTGAGAGGAGATGGCCTGAGCTGCTGAGGCAGATCCTCTAGAGCACCTCAGAGCCTCCTCCCTCCCTCCCTCCCTCCCTCCCTCCCTCCCTCCCTCCCTCCCTCCCTCCCTCCCTCCCTCCCTCCCTCCCTCCCTCCCTCCCTCCCTCCCTCCCTCCCTCCCTCCCTCCCTCCCTCCCTCCCTCCCTCCCTCCCTCCCTTCCTCCCCCCTCCTTCCCTCCCTCCCCTTCCTCCCCCCTCCCCCCTCCCCCCCTCCTTCCCTCCCTCCCTCCCTCCCTCCCCCCCTTCCTCCCTCCCTCCCTCCCTCCCTCCCCCCTTCCTCCCTCCCTCCTTCTCTCTCTCTCCCTCTCTCTCTGGAACCCAGCTCTAGTATCTCACACTCCAACCCAACTCTAAGACTCAAACCAAGAAGCGAAATACAGATATAATTGTTATTTTAGATAATATTGACTTTGCTGGTGTACTGTGCTGGTTTGGTAAGAGTGAATCCAAGACGATGGGTGTTTTAAAGTGCAATACCATTTCTTCGTATTTCAAAGCACTGACCACAACCATCCAAACTGCAGCTGGGAACGAAAGCTTTCTGCTGTTTAGATATGTCCTGTCTTTTATTTCATCATTAATTAATTCTAGTGAATGTATTTAATTTCTTGTCAATTATTTATGTGTAGAAAATGATTCAGACTTCTTCTTCTTCTGAGAAAATGAAGAAACAACAAAACTGCTTCAAAAATCTTAAAAGAATGTTGTCGCTTTTTTCAAAAGTAAAACAAAGCCAAGACAAAAAAAAGAGAATTGTTTACACTGCTCTGGACCTCCGGAGCGCCATTAGAGTCCTACGGTAATACTTGTAAAAGCTGCATTTGTGCATTCATGGATGTTTGCATTTCTACAACAAAAAAACAGGCAACCACAATGACACATCTGTATATACTGTTAATTCATGTTAATAATAAGTCTTATTTGTAATATGTAAGATGTGTACATAAAGTACTGTGTAGTGTATGACATTGTTTATGCCTTAGAATGATTGTAGGGTTTCATTTCTGTCTTAAAGTGATAAATACATATTGCCTGTACTGTTCTCCTCTGGAAAACACTGTGGTCTCCTCAATCTTGGTAGTGCCTGCCCTCTTAAAAGTGTGTAGAGGATTTTCATTTCAATATTTGGATTTTTGGACATGTGCTTGTGGTGTGTCCATTGTATGACATCCTGTAGCAAACCTGTATACAAGATTTCATCCCCTCACAGTCCTCAGTCCTGGTTCATTCTCTCACAGTCCTCAAACCTGGTTCATTCTCTCACAGTCCTCAAACCTGGTTCATTCTCTCACAGTCCTCAGTCCTGGTTCATCCCCTCACAGTCCTCAGACCTGGTTCATCCCCTCACAGTCCTCAAACCTGGTTCATCCCCTCACAGTCCTCAAACCTGGTTCATCCCCTCACAGTCCTCAAACCTGGTTCATCCCCTCACAGTCCTCAGTCCTGGTTCATCCCCTCACAGTCCTCAGTCCTGGTTCATCCCCTCACAGTCCTCAGACCTGGTGAAAACAGTCTGGATGTTTTAGTCAGCCAGGTGCTCCTCTCTAGTGGCCCCGTGGTCTCTAGAAGCCCCCGTGTTTGACTGCTGTGCGTGGCAGCCTACCGACGGCGACTAGAGCAGTTTTTGTACCCGAGTCAAGAGTACTTGAAGTTATTTTATTTATGGATATTGTGAAAGAGGTAGCATTTTTTGTAGGAGCATTATTTTTCACTAGTGTGTGTGGCACGAATCTAATAAAACTGATGTTTTTCAACTCAACACCTGGGTCTTTTGCTTTCTTTCTGGTGTGTGTAACCACAATCACACAGCATAGAAACCTGTAAGGGTTCAACAGAGATCTGTCGCCATATCAACGGATATTCCGTCTGTCAGAGGTCTTCAACCCTGGTCCTCAGAGCCCACTGTCCTGTATGTTGTAGATGTTTCCCTGCTCCAACACACCTGGTTTAGATGAATGGGTTAAGGCTCATTCATCTGAATCAAGTGTGTTGGAGCAGGGAAACATCTAGAACATACAGGACAGTGGGCTCTGAGGACCAAAGTTGAAGACCTCTGATCTGTAGTTTTACCATTGCCATGTACCCCAGTCCATTTGTGTAATGGCTTAGTCCTATTTTAACTCTTTCATATGGCCTATCAGTCATGTTTCATAACTGGTTCTGTTTTTACTGATTGTACACTTATCTTGATGGGACGTTGTTAACGTCAGAGTTCTTTAGAATATTTTCCAAGAACTGGCCTGCTGCACGCTGTGACTATTCACATGACTGCTCCCCATGCTGACAGCGCGGTAGTAGGAAGTGTTTTGTACCCTGACGAGATCATTTGGCTTAACAAGGAAAGGTAAACAATGCCAGATAGTTTCGCTTTTTTATTTAACTTAGGATTCAATGAAAATTGAATGAAAAATTCCTTCTCAGAATATTTTTTCAGTGAAAGTCCGTCATGCGCGCAGGTGCGCATTGTTCAAACATTTTTGGTAAGTGTTTTGCGCCACCTTGTGAAAGATTTCGACTCTTGTTTACACAGACGCCACCTGCTTGGACAAAATGGTGTCACTAATGTGCACCCTTCAGCATCATGGAGATTATATCAACTGGTGCGCGTTCTCGCCCACTTTGCTGGATACTTATTTGGGGGACAAAACCATACGTGTGTATGACTCCGCTGACTTTTTGAACTTCCATTACCGCCCCTCAGGTCATGGCCAGAGAATGTCTAATATAGAGAGAACTGCCACTCTCTGGAAACTTCCGGGTTCTGAACTGGTTGAAATTCCATGTGAGGGCGCTAACGAGCGAGTGCAGAATGAATGGAGGTCTATGGAGCGGTACCCCTCAAAATCCACTTTTCTCAGGATATAATTTTTTGTCCAGTAATTTGAATTCTGAATTCGAAAGGGGAGGCCAAAAAAATACACACTGCCGGGTTTTAGATTTTTTGAAAGTCGTCTTTCTGTTCTAAAAAGCTTTTGAAAATGTCATTGACGTCATACACATCGTACGACCAGAGCTACTGCTTGACGGCAAGCTCTGGTCACTTTCTTTTTTCTTTCAGGGCATCGACAACGCAGCTGACAGGTTAGGCTCTCCCTGTCAATACACATGCTAAAAAGAGTTTTGGCTTGCTAATGTTGTTGCTAATGTTGCTTATGCTCTGACATTCTGATTCCGCTTCGGATGCCATCAAGCGGGAGCTCTGGTCGTATCAGTCCTTCACTAACCAATCAGCATTTATTAGCAGAATGCTAGCGTGTTATGTGCAACAACGACTCACCATGTAAGAAATCAAAAGGACATGAGTACTCGTTCATTCAACTTTCGACCTATAATCCATGTTGAACATGCACAAACTACAATCAAATCGGAGATTTTTCAACGACAATCAGGCGAAAGAGACAAATGTAGCCGTTTAGCTCCATAGACTCCCATTCAACATGCACTCGCTCGCGATCACTCCCAGTGGAACTCTGGTGGAACTGCAGCCAAATTCGGTACAATGGGGCTTAATAGGGTGTGGCAAGGCTCTCCTTAAACAGGCTCTGTCATGGCTATGGGGTTCACTGCTGCTGCGTCAGTCAGCCATCCCAACCTGCAGAGACTCATTTCAGGGAGGTGCCCCCCCCCCCTTCCCTCCTCCCGTACATATCCCCCCGACGAAACGCAATCAGGACGCGCAATATGCATCTTTTTCTACCAGAAATTAACACTGGACAGAATCGCTCTAAATACAAAATCCCCGGTTTCCGGGAGATTTTATAGCATTTGCGGGCGTCAGGGAGCCGCTATTGAAATTCGGGAGACTCACGGAACCTCCGGGAGACTTGGGATGTCTGCATCAGTACCTGTGGCCGTTACATTGTCACGTGCTCCAATGGCTCTACCATTATTTGGAGCATGGAAACAGGAAAGATGGCGTCGACGTTTGAACACCCGGACCGTTCACCCGTCTGGGTGTGCGCGCTCTCGCCAGACTCGTCCTTCCTCATGGCAGGTGCATCAGATGGAACCGTGGTCCTTTGCAGTGGCAAAAATCTGCTATCAACTTTAGGGGGGAGAATTATATGACGTTTTCTCAAGCGCAGATCCTGAGGGGGACACCAAAATTACTGCTGTAACACTGCGTCTGGGCTCCTGTGAGCAGGACTCCAGGCCACAGTAGAACTCCCCAGTTACAGTATGTACTGTACTGTACAGTTGAACACCCCAGTTACAGTATGTACTGTACAGTAGAATGCCCCAGTTACAGTAGCAGTGGCGGATCTAAGGGGTGTCAAGGGGTGGCAGCTGCCACCCCAATACAAAATTCTGCCACCCCAATCTTCCCATGGAAAAATATTATTTGTACATTACAGAACATAAATAATATTAATGTTACTGTTTAATTTAAACTACGATGTTTTAGCTTAATCATTTACCATAGGGAGTACTGTACCACCCTATCTTGAGTTTTGATTCGCCTCCAGGAGGCCACCCAACAACTCCCTTCTGCCACCCCATTGACACCCCGAATGAAAATGTATAGATTCGCCCCTGTACAGTAGTCACTAGGTGTTCTCTTTTGCTGTTGTTGTTCCACCTTAGATTTTGGTCTGTAGGAAAGTGGTCGCCATGGAGATGGTCCCAGATAGTGCGGGTGGTGTCTTGCAGAGGAGGAAGTAATAGATGTGTTTCTCTTCAGAGGAGGGAGTAATATATGTTTTGCTCTACAGAGGAGGTAGTAATAGATGTGTTGCTCTTCAGAGGAGGTAGTAATGGATGTGTTGCTGTACAGAGGAGGTAGTAATGGATGTGTTGCTCTACAGAGGAGGTAACGGATGTGTTGCTATTCAGAGGAGGTTGTAATAGATGTGTTGCTCTACAGAGGAGGTAGTAATGGATGTGTTGCTCTACAAAGGAGGTAGTAATAGATGTGTTGCTCTACAGAGGTGGTAGTAATAGATGTGTTGCTCTACAGAGGAGGTAACGGATGTGTTGCTATTCAGAGGAGGTAGTAACAGATGTGTTGCTCTACAGAGTGGGTAGGAATGTGTTGTCTTACAGAGGAGGTAGTAATGGATGTGTTGCTCTTCAGAGGAGTTAGTAATGTGTTGCTCTACAGAGGAGGAAGTAACAGATTTGTTGCTCTTCAGAGGAGGTAGTAATAAATGTGTTGCTCTACAGAGGAGGTAGTAACAGATGTGTTGCTCTTCAGAGGAGGTAGTAACAGATGTGTTGCTCTACAGAGGAGGTAGTAACGGATTTGTTGCTCTACAGAGTAGGTAGTAATGGATGTGTTGTTCTACAGAGTAGGTAGTAATGGATGTGTTGTTCTACAGAGGAGGTAGTAACGGATGTGTTGCTCTACAGAGGAGGTAGTAACGGATGTGTTGCTCTTCAGAAGAGGTAGTAATGTGTCGCTCTACAGAGGAAGAAGTAACAGATGTGTTGCTCTACAGAGGAGGCAGTAATGGATGTGTTGCTCTACAGAGGAGGTAGTAATAGATGTGTCATAGATGTTGTTGCTCTACACAGGTACTAATAGATGTGTTGCTCTACACAGGTAGTAATAGATGTGTTGCTCCACACAGGTAGTAATAGATGTGTTGCTGTACACAGGTAGTAATAGATGTGTTGCTTTACACAAGTAGTAATATATGTGTTGCTCTACACAGGTAGTAATATATGTGTTGCTCTACACAGGTAGTAATAGATGTGTTGCTGTACACAGGTAGTAATAGATGTGTTGCTCTACACAGGTAGTAATAGATGTGTTGCTCTACACGGGTAGTAATAGATGTGTCATAGATGTTGTTGCTGTACACAGGTAGTAATAGATGTGTTGCTCTACACAGGTAGTAATAGATGTGTTGCTCTACACAGGTAGTAATAGATGTGTCATAGATGTGTTGCTGTACACAGGTAGTAATGGATGTGTTGCTCTACACAGGTAGTATTAGATGTGTTGCTCTACACAGGTAGTAATAGATGTGTTGCTGTACACAGGTAGTAATAGATGTGTTGCTGTACGCAGGTAGTAATAGATGTGTTGCTCTACACAGGTAGTAATAGATGTGTCATAGATGTGTTGCTTTACACAGGTAGTAATAGATGTGTTGCTGTACACAGGTAGTAATAGATGTGTTGCTCTACACAGGTAGTAATAGATGTGTTGCTGTACAGAGGTAGTAATAGATGTGTTGCTCTACACAGGTAGTAATAGATGTGTTGCTCTACACAGGTAGTAATAGATGTGTTGCTCTACACAGGTAGTAATAGATGTGTTGCTGTACACAGGTAGTAATAGATGTGTTGCTGTACGCAGGTAGTAATAGATGTGTTGCTCTACACAGGTAGTAATAGATGTGTTGCTGTACACAGGTAGTAATAGATGTGTTGCTGTACGCAGGTAGTAATAGATGTGTTGCTCTACACAGGTAGTAATAGATGTGTCATAGATGTGTTGCTTTACACAGGTAGTAATAGATGTGTTGCTGTACACAGGTAGTAATAGATGTGTTGCTGTACAGAGGTAGTAATAGATGTGTTGCTCTACACAGGTAGTAATAGATGTGTTGCTCTACACAGGTAGTAATAGATGTGTTGCTCTACACAGGTAGTAATAGATGTGTTGCTGTACACAGGTAGTAATAGATGTGTTGCTCTACACAGGTAGTAATAGATGTGTTGCTGTACAGAGGTAGTAATAGATGTGTTGCTCTACAAAGGTAGTAATAGATGTGTTGCTGTACAGAGGTAGTAATAGATGTGTTGCTCTACACAGGTAGTAATAGATGTGTTGCTCTACACAGGTAGTAATAGATGTGTTGCTCTACACAGGTAGTAATAGATGTGTTGCTCTACACAGGTAGTAATAGATGTGTTGCTCTACACAGGTAGTAATAGGTGTGTTGCTCTACACAGGTAGTAATAGATGTGTTGCTCTACACAGGTAGTAATAGATGTGTTGCTCTACACAGGTAGTAATAGATGTGTCATAGATGTTGTTGCTGTACAGACTGGATGACTCTGCTGCTGTACACTCTGACAGGCCAGTCTGCTCCTGTTCTTGTCTCTGGGTAAGTTCCTCGTTTCTCACTGTTTTACATGTGAATGTGTCTTAAATTGAAGTTAATTAGTGTTGCAAAGCTAAGTCATCCTGCTATTTCTCTGTGTGCCCACTAGGGGGATCTGTTTTGTCAGATTTTGTTCTGTCAGGGCCACTCAGAATTCTAGGCATGAAACTCACATACTGTTTGAGTCTGGTTAGAAAAATGTGCTTCATGTCTTTCTTTCACCATAAATGAGTCGTTTCCATACAATATTGATCAATTCAGCTACAAAGACGTGGGACAGACTGTTTAGTGGGCCCACAGCTCAGTGGACAGAACGTTCACAGTCTACGATGTGTCTTTATATCTGGTGTGTCTCTGAGGTGAGCGGACCTACGCAAGGCTGGCCTCCAACTGAGGATCAGCAGCAGCATGCCAGACATTCCTGTTGTACATGATTGTTTGTTGTGCTTTTATAGAACCAGGGGGTCCTGCTGCACACTTTGAAGCAGCATGACAGGTAATCCTGCCCCCCCCCCCCACTCCCCTGTCCCCACCCCTGCCCCCCCCTCCCCCCACCCCTGTCCATGTGCTGCAGCTGGGAGGGGGAGAGAGAGGGGCTGGAACGCCAAGTAAAACCGCCGTGATGCGTCAGAAAGCAGCTGGCTCCTCTCAGACATCAGAGGTTCTAGAACCTTCACTAAGGCTTCTGTCTGGGACCAGCCATGTTGACGGAGCACATACCTCTCGCATCACTGCTGTGTCAACACTTTCCTCTTTGATGGGATCTAGTCTCATCTCTCCTCTGCTGTATTTTTCAAGTCCAACAACAGAATCCCCAAAACACTTCATACTGTGTGTGATTAGCATGGTTGTCTAGCTTGTCACAGCGGGATACTGAACAGCAAGTTAGCAAACAAACAGCATGATGGAGAAGGGGAAATAGTATGGAGCGCAGCATAATATATCTTTGCCACTTCTCTGCTCCCTCAAACTCATGGCTTCTCTTGTCTTTTGTTTCAGCTGAATCTAAGCAGCGCCCAGACCAAGGTAAGAGCTCCCTGATATGGTTTCAAGGGTGATTAAAGGACTTGTTGTATTTTTAGGGGGCTTAATGGATACAGCTGACAGTGAATGATGGCGAGTAGAGAGAGAGATATGAAATGGTAAAAGGGACAGAGTTGAAAAGAAAACAAATGTTATATTAATGATACATACCTCCAGTTATCAGTCAGCTGCTAATGATGGTAGGTGTGTGTGTGTGTGTCAGTAGTAGGTGTGTGTCAGTAGTAGGTGCCGCAACACACTAGTTGTCTGTCACACACATGACAAATGATGGCTGCTTACACAATGTTACCAGAAGGTTACTGTGTCTGATGAACAATATGTCTGCAAAGGCTACAATAACTGGTGTGTGTGTGTGTATGTGTGTGTAAGAGAATGAGTGTCTCTATGTGCATGAGACAGTGTGTGTGATGGAGATTGTGTTGGGGACAATGCTGATGAATATTCTGTGAGCATATAAATGTGATTACAGGCCTGTTGATGGAAGGCAGGGCTGTAGCTGGGTGATCAGGTTAGAGGGGAGGGCCTCTCTTTAATCTGTGTGGGAGGGAGTCACTGTGGATGGGGGGCAGGGGGGGGAGGGGGGGCAGGGGGGAAGGGGAGGAGGGGGAGGAGGGAGGAGGGGGAGGGGGGAAGGGGGAGGGAGGGGGGAGGGGGAAGGGGGGGGAGGGAGAGGAGGGGGCAGGGGGAGGAGGGGGGAGGGAGAGGAAGAGGTTGTGTGGATCAGATAATAGCTAAAGCAGGAGATGGGGGAGGGGCTATTATGGCCAAGCACTTCTTCACTTCCTGTTGTTGTGTGTTTGACAGGAAGGTGTCCGCCCCCCCAGGCTGTTGGTGTCTGATTGGTCAGAGGAGGATGTGTCGTCCTGGCTGGAGGGGGAGGGGCTAGTGGAGCAGGTCAAAGTTTTCAAGAAAACAACATAGACGGAGCAGAACCCTTCAGTCTGAACCAGGAAACTCTGAGTGAGCGGGTGGTGAAGGGGTGACACACATACATATATACAAATGTACACATACATACACACAAACTGTTTTCCAGGATTGTAATGTGCTTTAGATTGGACTGTCTGATACATTCGCTTGTTATTTCAGTTCTAATCGCTTGTCAGTTCTCCCCAAAATGGTCATCTTTACCCCAGGGTTTTCGAGCGGCAGAATTATATATCTCCTAAACGTCCTCTTTCTGGGATATAAATCTCTTACATCATTTGCTGGAGTGTATATCCCACCAGATGACCTTATAAAACAGATAATCCTTCTGAAAATGGGATTGGTGGATCTGGGCTGAGCCATAGTTTTACTGGCTGCCTTGTTCCATGCTGAAATGCAGCCATGCAGTCAGTGCAGCCTGTCTGTCTGCCTGTGTCTGTCTGTCTGTCTGTCTGTCTGCCTGTGTCTGTCTGTCTGTCTGTCTGCCTGTGTCTGTCTGTCTGCCTGCCTGCCTGCCTGCCTGCCTGCCTGCCTGTCTGTCTCTCTGCCTGTCTGTCTGTCTGTCTGTCTGTCTGTCTGTCTGTCTGTCAGTGCAGCTTGTCTGTTTGTCAGCACAGAGGTGGTTAACAGCTGCAGCAGCCCAGAGAACTGAGGAGAACCTCATGTGTGTTTGTACACCTGCCCGCTACCCCACCATCATTGCCGAAGAACACTTAGTTTCTTACGCTCTTGAGATTAAATGAGTTTCCGCCTGTTACTTTATGAAATATTCATAAAGCTCTGCATTTCTACCAGACACCTCCCTGCACGGCTTCAGGAAGAATCTCCATATCACATGTTCAGAGGCGTGGTGAGGGGCGTGGTGAGGGGCGTGGTGAGGGGCGTGGTGAGGGGCGTGGTGAGGGGCGTGGTGAGGGGCGTGGTGAAGGGCGTGGTGAGGGGCGTGGTGAGGGGCGTGGTGAGGGGCGTGGTGAGGGGCGTGGTGAAGGGCGTGGTGAGGGGCATGGTGAGGGGCGAGGCCAGGACACAGCCTCACCTGCAGGCCAGGACACAGCCTCACCTGCCATCTCCCTCACACACTCCAGACTGTGGACATGGATGTCTATTAAAACAGGCATTAAGACTGACAACCTTCACGTTTCATTTAGTAGAGCATGCACATTTTATTATGTTTTTATATGTTGTAATCTATAAACAAAAGACATCTCTATTGACCATATTAAACCAGTTTAGCTAAAGGTATCTGTTAGTGCTGTCAAACGATTAAAATATTGAATAATAAATGTCATTAATGTCATAGTTAACTCGCCCAAGTACTATCAGCACATTGACTTCTCCACACGAGGAGACCAGATCCTTGACCATTGTTATACAACATTAAGATTAACATACAGCATTCACATTAACATACAGCATTCACATTAACATACAGCATTTCCCAAATCAGAAGCCCCGGGTTGATGCCGCGGTCCGGACCAAGCTGAGAGCCCGCACTGTCGCCTTTAACTCTGGGGACCCTGATGAGTACAGGAAGGCTAGAAACGACCTTCTGAAGGCCATCAAAGCAGCGAAAAGGGTTTACAGGACCAAGGTGGAGTCCAGGTACCATGGCTCTGACCCCAGGCGCATGTGGAGTGAACTTAAAGCCATTACAGATTACAAAGGGAGAGGCTACAGTGAGACCCAGTCCTCTGTCCTACTGCCAGATGAGCTGAATTCCTTCTACGCTCGCTTTGAGAGGGACAGTGACCCCCCTGCAGTGAAGCTACCTGAAGGCCAAGTCAGTGGTGTGCCTACACTAACTGTAGCCGAGGTGAGGCTGTGCTTTAAGAAGATCAACCCTCGCAAGACACCTGGCCCAGACGGCATATCAGGTAGGGCCCTCAGGGGATGCGCTGACCAGCTGGCAGGGGTCTTCAGTGACATCTTCAACCTCTCCCTTCACCTGTCTGTACTCCCCACCTGCTTCAAGAGGACCACCATTATCCCTGTGCCTAAGAACACCAAGGTCACCTGCATGAACGACTATTGCCCGATAGCACTGACCTCTGTCATCATGAAGTGCTTTGAGCGGCTAGTCAAATCATTCATCTGCTCCTCGCTGCCCCCCACTCTGGATCCTATGCAGTTTGCATACTGGTCCAACAGGTCTACAAACAATGCCATCGCTCTGACTATGCACACTGCTCTCTCCCACCTGGACAAAGGGAATACGTATGTGAGGATGCTGTTCATTAACTACAGCTCAGCATTCAACATCATCATCCCCTCCAGACTGGTCTCCAAGCTTGTGGACCTGGGACTAAGCACCTCCCTCTGCAAGTGGATCTTCCACTTCCTGACGGGGAGGCCTCAGGTGGTGAGAATCGGTGACCGCACCTCATCTGTACTGATCACCAACACAGGTACCCCCCAGGGCTGTGTGCTCAGCCCTCTCCTGTTCTCCTTGTTCACTCACAACTGTGTGGCAACGCACAGCTCCAACCTTCTTGTTAAGTTTGCTGACGACACAATCATCGTAGGCCTCATCTCTGACAGTGACGAGTCAGCCTACAGAGAGGAGGTTGACACCCTGACATCATGGTGTCAGGACAATAACCTCTCTCTCAACATCAGCAAGACAAAGAAGATGATTGTGGACTATAGGAGGCGGCAGGAGGAGGAGCATGCACCCCTACTCATCAACGGATCGGAAGTGTAGAAGGTCAGCTGCTTCAGGTTCCTCGGGGTGAACATCAGCAACGACCTCACCTGGTCTGTTCACACAGACAAGGTGGTCAAATCAGCCCGTAAGCGCCTCTTCTTCCTGAGGAGACTGAAGAAGTTTGGTATGGACTCAGTCATCCTCACTAACTTTTACAGATGCACTATAGAGAGCATTCTGACTGGTTGTATTACAGTGTGGTATGGGAGCTGCACAGACAGGGACCGCAAGGCCCTACGAAGTGTGGTCCGTTCTGCTGAGTTCATCATCGGCAGGAAGCTCCCAGCCCTACAGGACACCAACCACACACGTTGCCTCAGGAAAGCTGGCAGGATTCTAAGAGACTGTTCCCACCCATCCTTCAGTCTCTTTACCCCGTTGCCTTCTGGCAGGCGTTACCGCAGCATCTGGTCACACACACGCAGACTGGACAACAGTTTCTACCCAAGGGCCATCAGGCTTCTGAATGGACACTGATATGGACATTGATTTACTGCTCACTAGTCACGTATACACTGTCACTTTCAGCTACTGGTTGCTCTATCAGTAACATTGCACTACTGTACCTCACTGTACCTCGCCACCAGGCTCCTGTATGGTCATTGACATAATCACTGATCTGCAATTTTGCACTATTGTACTGTACTCCACTTAGGTTAGAATAGGTTATAGGGTTGAAAAAAGTATCACTTATTTAAGATCAGCATAGATGCAAATTATGTTCTGTGTACTTTTATGTAATGCCAGGTGCTTGTTTTAAGAATTTCAGTGCCCAGTCTGACCTTGTGTTGTTCTGTGTACCTGACAAATAAAAGACTTGACTTGATTAATCGCAATTAATTGCACATTTTTATCTATTCTAAATGCCCATTGATTTCTTTTTGTCCCATTATTTTTTTCTCATTTTGATGCTCTTATCAACATGGAAAAGTGGATTGGATTGCTTAGTGCAAATGTTTTTTTTTTTTAATTGAAAACAACATTGCAATCGCTTGGCTTTGACGAGACGGCGGAGAATTCGCATCAGCTGTGTATTGGCCATCAAGTAGTATTTCAGACTGGACGTGCTGCGATGATAGCTCAGTTCACAACGACAAAAAAAAAAAAAATCACTTTGGTCTTGTCAATGGAACGATTTGGCAACTTTTTAAAAGTCAATGTACTCAGAATCATTATTTAGAACATAGGCTACTTATGTCGCCGACACTTTTGAAATGGTCGCTGACGAATAAAAAGTGTCGCCCAGGCTGCTGCATTCATAGGCCGACTTCGGCAAACAGTCGCCTGTGCTCAAGGTTCGCCTTACGTCAACGGAGTCGTTTTACCGTTACATTCATAGCTATGGTTACCTTTTTAACGCTTTGTTGCCTAGGTGATCGATCGGAGAAACTGACAATTTTAAATGTTCGCTATGTGACATCAGCGCCAGTAGAAATTTCTCCTGGTAGGCATAGATATATACAGGGGCGGCCTTAAGCATCTGGGGGCCCGTTTCAATAACTAATATGGGGCCCTATACCCACATAAAACATAAAGCAGAAAAAGTATCCTAAGGATTCCTGTTGTTTGCATCAATATTATTTGATTGCGTGCACTTTCAGCTAACAGGCAGCTCAACATATAAATAATCCAACCTTATTTGATTAAAACTAAGTTATATACAATTATACAGCGTTTTACTTTGAATAAGCCTTGCCCTTCCACGCACTTAGCAGTATTAGCATGACTACAGGAGCGTCCTAGCCAGGGCCTTAAGCAGAATTTATTTGGGGGCCCCTCAGCGTCGCCAACTACTACAGTACATAAGTACTGTGCAGCCTGTAAACTAGTTTAGCTTGCTAACGCAAGAGCACCTACTTCTCCAGTTCTTTCAATAAATAATCTAGACAAGCATTAGCAATAGGCTACTGTAGACTGCTATTCGTTTTCTGGCTATTTTTCGTAAGCTACCCTTCTACTGCAGCCTAACAGCTAGGCTCTAGCTAGCTAGAGTAATTTGCTAAGGTATGTTGATGTCATATTAGAAACGTATTTAATCAACGGTGGACCCCTAGTGCAAGAAAAGAGAATGTTCATTAATGACATGACTGACTTGGCTCTATTTCAGCTTTCAAGTAGACTAGGTCTTCTGTGTTCTCTTTTAGCCACACTCGCCCGACTTTCTCGCTGTGCAAATACTGGTAAGCTTCAGAGGTTTTCAGGTTCATCATTGACTGACCATCGCAAGACACAGACTCAACAAAGTACGCAAAAATGCGGCTGTATGTGATCCTAGGCCATTTTTTATTTCGTCCTCCCATCCAGTTATTGCGGAGGGCAAAGGTATATTTATGTTGCCGTTTTTTAACTCGGTGAGGTTGTGTTCCCACATTGTAGAACGAATGAATGAATGACAGACGGCGATTGTTTACGTCGGTCTCGTAGCAACAGGAAGTGAAGCCCACAATTCGCGCAAAGCACTATGGGACGTCAGGCTAGAATTTGGTTGTGTTGTGTGTATTTGCAGCGTTTGCTGAATGCTGCGCATGTGTTGTCAAATTAATGAAGATGTTTTCTTAATTTGCTTGTGTTTTGTCTATGCATGTGTTTTCTTAGTTTGCAGTGCGTTTGCACATGTTGGCCACCGTAAAAAGAACGTTAATCGCGCAATAAAAAAAATGCTGGAAGTCCTCCCGCCAGATGCTGCTGGAAGCAGAGCCTCGGTTCATTACTGCCCCGGTAGTCATTAGGCACTTGACCAATATTGATGAAATAAGCGAAATTTGAAATAACAATTTTTAACACGAATTTGGAAAATTAAATTACATGCTTGAATGCTTTGTAAATAGCCATTCAGAATATGCGTGGCAATGTCATCTGCATCTTCTATCATGTGCTTGAAAATGGGACAGTTTATTTATTAAGTACGTCACCCCAAAACCTACTGTTTAAATGAATCAATTGCCGATAGCAAGCACACTAATTATTCTCTTTATTCTTGGCACGAACTGCACTGCAGTGATATTTTACAAACTGACAAAGTTAGTGGAGCAAGTATCTTATGCTAAGAGGGAAACAAATTAAGATTAGTGGACTGTGGCCTATTTATGTACAGATTTCATATCCTGCTCATGTTAATTTCTCTTTAGCTTCTTCTCGTGCATTGAAACAATGTTTTCTAACTGCCTGCTTCAGTAGAGCTCAGACGTCAATGACAGGCAGCTGATGTTTCAGATATGACAAGTAGGCAGAGGACCTGATATCTTTCTGTCTTTATTGACCCCTGCGGCTGTGGCAGGCAGGTTCCTGTATGGGAGGTGAACACAGCTAAAACAGCTCTCTAAACTGAAGGCATGGCAACAATTGCAAGAAACATAATAACATAATAAAATCGAATTGTTGGCCCATGCCCCCAAAACCTTTCAGTTTTATATAATTTCTCTTTATAATAAACTGCAGTTGTGGCATGCACTTAAACCAATATTATTGACAGCATATTTATTATTGAAATCGTAAAATGTCTTAGTAGCTGTGCAAAAATAACTATATAAAATATATTGCTTTTACAATTAACCAAGCCAAAGGCGCTGTAAATAAATTAAACTAGTCAGCAACAACAAGCAGATACAGAGATCTAGTCTCAACGTTATTGGCCGATTTATAGAATGTACAAACATATAAACAAATACATTTTTTAGAATCTTGAACACCATCAGAACCAAATTGTGCATAAAATAAAACTTAAAAGTACATATAAGTTAGGAACGGGTCAATACAATGACAGACCTGACAGACCTTCACTCAATAAGGAAAAACAACGTATGGATATTTACACAAAACTGAGCGACACTTCCTAGAACAACGATCCTCCCAGACACCTCCTCTCTACCATCAGTACCAAAGACAGAACCAACATAGTCCACACTCCGTGGTCCCACACTTAACCCAGTAATGACATTAACCTGTAAAAGAGAGTAGGTCTGTGTAAGCAGGAGTCAGATGGCTGAGCGGTGAGGGAGTCGGGCTGGTAATCGGAAGGTTACCGGATCGACATTGTGTCCTTGGGCAAGGCACTTCACCCTACTTGCCTCGGGGGGAATGTCCCTGTACTTACTGGAAGTCGCTCTGGATAAAAGCGTCTGCTAAATGACTAAATGTAAATGTAAGCACTTGAAAGGCCTGTGTAAATGTGTGGTATAAAGTGCTTTCTGTCCCACGGCATGTTGCGGTTTAAACATCCAATAAGCATCCTCGGCTGACGACTCAGGCTGAACAGCAGATGTCCTGGTACAGCGGCTGTATACCGAGAAAGGCGACACGTGGACCAATCAGCACAAGCGACACTAAAGACACCAGAACCCTCAACACGCTGTGCGTTGACCGCAGTCACAAAGGAAACATTTTCTTTTTGGATGGGCTGGTAAAAACAGTTTCCTTTTGCTTTGAACATTTCTGCCATCATCTGTGCGTGTGTTGTCTGTGTGTGTGTGTGTGTGAGAGAGAGACAGTATACGCCTCTCTACACATTAGACTCTATAAAGGATCGCTTTGGTTTCATGGCGGCTGTGTGGAGCGCAGGGTTGTCTCTCAGGAGGCCAGCCTGTTTGGCCTTGCTGTCCAGGTAGGGCTGAGACAGGGCGCCCAGGACCGGCTTGGACTCCTTGTAACAGGAGACTGGGCCATGGCAGAACTTGTCTGCGTACTCCTTGGTGTGCATGCCGTTCTGGAGGGCCCCCAGGGCTGGCTGCTGCTCCTGGTAGGCCAGGTCACAGCTGGGTGGTGGCAGGACCAGGGGGGACATGGTGTGGCCCACCAGCCCCTCAGAGGAGTGGCTGTGCCAGCTCCGCCCGGCCGACTGGAGCCCCTGGTGGTGCTGGAGGCCCTGGTGGTGCTGGATCTGCTGCTGCTGTTGCTGCTGCTGCTGCTGTTGTTGTTGCTGCTGTACAAAGCGTGCCGTCTTGTCCATGATGCCCATGAAGGGTCTGGGTTTGTACTCAGACGTGTTGGTGTTGGCGCCGCCCTGCTGGCCATGCTTGGTCTTGTCTGAGGGGGTCTTGGTGCGTACGTCAGGCCCCTGGAGCTTCCCGCTGTCTGACAGACTGCTGCTGGAAGCCAGGCTGCTGGTGGAGCTGGACACCATGATGCTGCCTGCTGCCGCCCCAGGATCCTGCCTCAGCTCAGGGCCGGGGTGCGGGTGGTGGGGCGCCAGGGCGTCCAGGGAGGACACGGAGTGGGCAGAGAGCCTCTCCTGGCCCCTGGAGCTGCAGGAGGAGAAGGAGGCCTGGGACTGGGAGGAGTGCAGGCTCTCACCGTCGCCCACAGGTTCCTCAGCAGGAGGAGGTAGAGGGCTGATGTCGATGCTTGGCCTGGGTTTCAGCTTGCAGGACATGTGTCTGCTGGGCAGGGGGCTGGAGGGGCCGTAGAGGGACTGGGACCTGGGCCCCACGCCCGCCCGGCCCCCCCCGCCCGCCCGGCCCCCAGCCTGCAGGGAGCTCATGTGCTGGTTGGTCTTGACAATCTGGGCCTGCTTGGAGGGCTGCAGCACCAGGCCCTGTGGGGCCAGGGGCTCCCGGGGGTGGTGGTGGGGGGGCCTTGTGCTCTGGTTCTGCTGGGACAAGCTGAGGGAGTAGACGTTCTGGGGCCAGGCTTCAGCTCTCCTGCCGTACTGCGATGACTCATCCTCCTCCTCATCTTCATCCTCCTCCTCTTCCTCCTCCACGTCTCTCCGGACCTCCAGACACCTGTGCTCTGGGCGGCAGGCCCCCTCCGACGCCCCCTCCTCCTGGTCCGGGTCTGAGTCATGGCTGGGCGGGGCCTGACAGGGGGGCGGGGCCTGGCAGGGGGGCGCCCCCTGGGGCCTGCTCTGGGAGCGCTGCATCTGTTTACACTCCTCCTCCACACGCGCCAGGAGTCGACGGATCTCCCGGTTGTTGGGACACAGCTTGGCTGCTTCATGCAGGTCTGCGAGGGCTGCAGTGAACTGCCTGTGGCGGGAGGAAGAGAGCGGGAGAGAGAGAAAGAGGACAAGAGCAAAAACAGAAGAGATATAGACTGTGAGAAGGCCAAGTTGAATGGATCTGTTAAATAGCTCAATCACACTCTCTAAAGCCACGCTACCACAAACCACAGCCCTCTGTAACAACCGCAGAGGGGGGGTCTGGGAATTGTAGTCTCCAAATGGGTACATCTTTACCTGCTGCTCCTCTTGGCCCGGGCCCGGGCGTAATACGCCTCGTAAGACTTGGGCTTCAGCTCCAGAGCCTTGGTAGCAAACTCCTCCGCCATGCCAAAGTCCTGCAGGGAGGGATGCAGGGAGGCAGGGGGTGAACAAGAGGAACACTGCCTGCTCTGTCTTACTGACAGTAGGAAAGATGAAACTGCCACAGTGATGGCTATGAACACAGTCTGGGCCAGATGTGTAGTAATTGTCCATGAATGAATCATAGACACAAACTAGACAGCATAATAGCTATAATCTATCATCTAGTACATGGTATTACTGTCTGAATCCAATTTCTTCCTTGTGTGTTTAATTGATGACAATGTTTCTATAAGATGTAAAAAGAAAATTGCCATTAAGTTGGCTGTTTAAATGGTCAACTTTGGCTCCTCTCCTGTTAAAACAGTTTTATTATAATGTCTTCGTTTTGCAGATGCGTTATCCAAGGCGATGTACAGAAGGGGATTTGAACTGAGGAGGATTCTTACGTTAGTCTTCCGGCGGCAGCGGGACAGGTTGAGGTAGAGAGAGACACGCAGCTCTTTAAAAGCCTTCAGCTCGTCTCCAAAGCCCTCCCGGGGAAACTTCCTCAGGGCGTACTGGTACCTCTGAGCTGCCTCCTTCATCCTCCCCTTCTGTGGGGGGGGGAGGGAGGGAGGGAGGGAGGGGGGGAGGGAGGGGGGGGGGAGGGAGGGAGGGATGAAGGTACAGTAGAGAGAAGGAGGGGAAGAGAATCACGTCACACACAACCACCACTCTGCAGCCAAAAACCTCCCCTCATTAATCTCTCTCTCACACACACACACACTTTCCACCTGAGTGGATTGTCCTCCCTGTCACAAAACTCATCTGTTCAATGTCATCAGCCATCAGCCTCTATCCCAGCTGTGTGAGCGGAGGGGAACCTCCCATTCATCTCCAGCTCCCAGACCTGCTCTGTCATTTCACTCAGAACACACGGGCCGACGGTCTTCATCCTCATCTCATATACAATATAAACTGCCCCATTGATAAAGATCCATGATTTTATACAGAACACCCCTTTCTTATCTGAAATAAATGAAATTCTGCTCTATACTGTGCCTCATGTCATCTGTTTCTTTGCAGACCTTATAAAGCCCCAGTACCAGTGAACAGATCTTATACAGCAGCAGTACCAGTTAACACACCTGGTACAGCAGCAGGAAACACACCTGGTACAGTAGCAGCAAACACACCTGGTACAGTAGCAGCAAACACAGCTGGTACACTACCAGTTAACACACCTGGTACAGCAGCAGGAAACACACCTGGTACAGCAGCAGTACCAGTAAACACACCTTGTACAGTAGGTTTCCCTCCTCCATCAGTTTCTGCAGCAGGATGATGAGGATGTCAGGCTTGGAGGTAGCCATCGCCCAGGCCGCATTTCCTGTGAGGGGGGGGGGGTGTATAGAGAGAGAAAGGTTTAGAGAGAGAAAGAGAGAGAGAGAAAGAGAGAGGAGGGGGAGCAGAAAGAGGACAGTTACATGTCTGTCATTTCCCAACCCCAGGGCTATTATTCACTAGGAATTTGGTACAAGGTAAAGTTACCTAAAGATTGTACCTGATCGATCATAAGGTGATGTTCTGTAGCCTTAAGGTATTATTGAAAGCAGTTGAGAAAGAGAAAACCGTGAGAGAGTGAAAGGTAAGAAGTCATGCAAAGACATAAAAGCCCTGGCACGAGAACCAAGGTGGAATGACTATTATTGCAAACCATTCAGGACTGAATAGTAACATATTCCCAGTGTTGTGTGCCACAGTAAAGAATAGTGTACAGTAGCTGCAATAACGGGGGTGAGGGAGGCTGGGGGAGGTTAGGGAGGCTGGGGGAGGTTAGGGAGGCTGGGGGAGGTTAGGGAGGCTGGGGGAGGTTAGGGAGGCTGGGGGAGGTTAGTGGAGGCTGGGGGACGATAGGAGATGCTGGTGGAGGTTAGGAAGGAGGTTAGGGAGGCTGGGGGAGGTTAGGAGAGGCTGAGGGACGATAAGAGAGGCTGGGGGACAATGGGAGAGGTTGGGGGAGGTTAGGGAGGCTGGGGGACGATAGGAGAGGCTGGTGGAGGTTAGGAAGGAGGTTAGGGAGGCTGGGTGAGGTTAGGCAGGCAGGGTGGAGGCTGGCTAGGGTTAGAGTGAGGGTTAGAGTGAGGGTTAGAGTGAGGGTTAGAGTGAGGGTTAGAGGGAAGGTTAGAGTGAGGGTTAGAGGGAGGTGAGCAGGGAACCCTAACCCTAGATGGATCTCAGAATGTCCTCTAGGTGATAGTCACATACTCAAATGAGCCCAGCAGCACTCCTCAGGGAAACAGGAAAGGACACACACACACACACACACTTTCCAAACATTTGAACGAGCTTCCATTATACTGTGTCTCCACCACACACCCTGGTATTATCTGATTGGCTGTAATGAGAGACAGTCAGCTGGTTCCCATGGTAACGCCTGGGAGGCTCACTGTTTACACACACACACACACACACACACACTCATGCACTAACACACACACATGGGCTTGATCCACTCTGACATGCACACATCCACAGCAGTGCTGGTGTGTGAGGATGATGAAGAGGAGGATGAAGATGATGAAGAGGATGATGATGATGATGATGATGATGAAGAGGATGATGATGAAGAGGTGGGCTCTTACCCAGCTTGGCTCCCTTCTTCAGCAGTGTCACCACCACCGACGTGTTCCTGCAGCCGATGGCTCGGTCTAAGGGACGCATCCCACTGTGGTCCACATGCTCGATCACTGCCCCTCTCTCCACCAGGTATTGGACCTGAACACACACACACACACACACACACATACAGGTTAACCTCATATTTACACTCTTCAGCAGGCTCATAGTAGCTCTACACAGCTGGTAGAGACGCACACTCCTCAAACACTGTCAAGGAACTCACACATTGTAAACTGGAGATCCACTCCTCTCCTCTTTCTCTCTTATCTAAGCAAGCAGTGACCGAATAACCCTCAGAGATCTAGCGTGTCAGGGTTCTAACTGAGATCTAGCGTGTCAGGGTTCTAACTGAGATCTAGCGTGTCAGAATTCTAACAGAGATCTAGCGTGTCAGCGTTCTAACAGAGATCTAGCGTGTCAGGGTTCTAACTGAGATCTAGCGTGTCAGAATTCTAACAGAGATCTAGCGTGTCAGGGTTCTAACAGAGATCTAGCGTGTCAGGGTTCTAACAGAGATCTAGCGTGTCAGAATTCTAACAGAGATCTAGCGTGTCAGCGTTCTAACAGAGATCTAGCGTGTCAGGGTTCTAACTGAGATCTAGCGTGTCAGAATTCTAATAGAGATCTAGCGTGTCAGCGTTCTAACAGAGATCTAGCGTGTCAGGGTTCTAACTGAGATCTAGCGTGTCAGAATTCTAACAGAGATCTAGCGTGTCAGGGTTCTAACAGAGATCTAGCGTGTCAGGGTTCTAACAGAGATCTAGCGTGTCAGAATTCTAACAGAGATCTAGCGTGTCAGCGTTCTAACAGAGATCTAGCGTGTCAGGGTTCTAACTGAGATCTAGCGTGTCAGAATTCTAATAGAGATCTAGCGTGTCAGCGTTCTAACAGAGATCTAGCGTGTCAGGGTTCTAACTGAGATCTAGCGTGTCAGAATTCTAACAGAGATCTAGCGTGTCAGGGTTCTAACAGAGATCTAGCGTGTCAGGGTTCTAACAGAGATCTAGCGTGTCAGAATTCTAACAGAGATCTAGCGTGTCAGCGTTCTAACAGAGATCTAGCGTGTCAGGGTTCTAACTGAGATCTAGCGTGTCAGAATTCTAACAGAGATCTAGCGTGTCAGCGTTCTAACAGAGATCTAGCGTGTCAGGGTTCTAACTGAGATCTAGCGTGTCAGAATTCTAACAGAGATCTAGCGTGTCAGGGTTCTAACAGAGATCTAGCGTGTCAGGGTTCTAACAGAGATCTAGCGTGTCAGAATTCTAACAGAGATCTAGCGTGTCAGCGTTCTAACAGAGATCTAGCGTGTCAGGGTTCTAACTGAGATCTAGCGTGTCAGAATTCTAACAGAGATCTAGCGTGTCAGGGTTCTAACAGAGATCTAGCGTGTCAGGGTTCTAACAGAGATCTAGCGTGTCAGGGTTCTAACAGAGATCTAGCGTGTCAGGGTTCTAACAGAGATCTAGCGTGTCAGGGTTCTAACAGAGATCTAGCGTGTCAGGGTTCTAACAGAGATCTAGCGTGTCAGGGTTCTAACAGAGATCTAGCGTGTCAGGGTTCTAACAGAGATCTAGCGTGTCAGGGTTCTAACTGAATTGTGGGACACTGAGGCACAGATTCAGGCCTGACTAGTCGAGCACTGCGATCTCCACTCACGATGTCTGCGTCTCCGTAGAAGGCTGCCAGGTCGAGGGGCGTGCGGCCGTTCTTGTCCGTGTGGTCGACCTCCGCCCCCTTCTCCACCAGGAAGGCCACCACGCTCTTGTGGCCCTTCAGACACGCCCAGCTGAGGGGCGTCAAACCCTCCTTATCCATCGACGTCAACGAGGCACCTGAAGGGCCGGACAGTCACATGGTCAGCGCACGTGCGCACACACACACACACACGTGCGAGCACACACACACACGCGTACACACACACACACACACATGCACTCAAACGCCATGCACCAGAAGCTGCTTGAGAGCAGGATAGATGAAACCTCAGTACAAACATACTGTATATTTAATATACTGGGAACATACAAAAGAATTACATTTACAGTACACTTCCAACTGTGTATAAATATAATGAAAATGCATTAAGCTTTAATACATTTTCAGTCCTAGAGGTTTAGGGCTGGGCTTTCCCAGCGTGAGACTGTTCTTGGTACAAACCTGGAAACCCTGTGTGTTTCTAGTCCTGGGCCATGTGCACTGGGCCATGTGCACTGGGCCATGTGCACAGCACAAGTCATTATGTGCCCTTCACTGAGCTGTGTACACTAAATGCTAGATGTACAGATGTTTGCCATGCAGCATGCGGATGGTGAGTGTGAGGTCGTCATGGGGATAGTGTTGCGTCACCTTTAGACAACAGGAAGTCCACCGTGCTCAGGTGACCTTCACAGGAAGCCACCATGAGTAGAGTCCTGCCCTGCTTGTCACTGACGTTCACATCAGCACCGTGCTGCAACAGCAGCTCAGCAATCTATACACACACACACACACAAACAGAGTGAGACCACCACAGGGTCCTCATGGTACAGGACAGTAAGTGGGGGTTCCTCTGAGGTGTCGAAAGTGCTGGGCTCTGGGGGCGGGGCAGTGCTGGGCTCTGGGGGCGGGGCAGTGCTGGGCTCTGGGGGCGGGGCAGTGCAAGACTCTGGGGGCGGGGCAGTGCTGGGCTCTGGGGGCGGGGCAGTGCTGGACTCTGGGGGCGGGGCAGTGCAAGACTCTGGGGGCAGGGCAGTGCTGGGCTCTGGGGGCGGGGCAGTGCTAGGCTCTGGGGGCGGGGCAGTGCTAGGCTCTGGGAGCGGGGCAGTGCTGGGCTCTGGGGGCGGGGCAGTGCAAGACTCTGGGGGAGGGGCAGTGCTGGGCTCTGGGGGCGGGGCAGTGCTGGGCTCTGGGGGTGGGGCAGTGCTGGGTTCTGGGGGCGGGGCAGTGCTGGGCTCCGGGGGCGGGGCAGTGCTGGGCTCTGGGGGAGGGGCAGTGCTGGGTTCTGGGGGCGGGGCAGTGCTGGGCTCCGGGGGCGGGGCAGTGCTGGGCTCTGGGGGAGGGCAGTGCTGGACTCTGGGGGCGGGGCAGTGCTGGGTTCTGGGGGCGGGGCAGTGCTGGGCTCCGGGGGCGGGGCAGTGCTGGGCTCTGGGGGAGGGGCAGTGCTGGACTCTGGGGGAGGGGCAGTGCTGGGCTCTGGGGGCGGGGCCTTACCTGCCAGTGGCCCTGCCGGACGGCACAGAAAAGCGGAGCCACGCCCCTGCGGTTGACCTGCTGCACCACAGCGCCCTGCTCCAGCAGGAAGCCACACACAGCCATCATCCCCCTGCCTGCCGCTGCCGTCAGAGCTGGGGAGGAGGGAGAACATGTAGACAACAGATCAGCCAAGGACACAGGTCAGCAAGGAAACTAACATAGAACAGTAGGAGTACGTCCACACACACACACACACACACAGGAGGCCGGCTAAATCCACTGCCAACGTCAATCTAATACAATGTTACACAAGAGCCAGACTGATCTAATCAGATGAACACGAAATATCCCTGCAAGAGAGACAGATGAGGGCTGCTTGCATCTGAATTATAGATATCAATGATTATGTCAAACAATACACGCTGATTGAATTGCTGTTTTTCAACTGGCTGAATGAGTCTGGCATCCATGTGGCTGTCTTTGTCCTGCCTGAACACAATCGCACGCCCCATCACAGGAAGAGGGAGGAGGGAGCTTGTCCCCTCACCCAGAAACAGCCGCAACAACACATCTGCTCTGTTAATGCTCCAGGAACATTACACTTTTTACAGAATAACATTTCAGTGGTAATACAGTCATTCACGTAGACTACTGTATACATAATATCCTATTAGAGACCAGTTTGAACCATATCTCAGCATGTTTACTGCAGTATACAGGCCTAGCATTCATCCAGACAAACACATGCTCTGCTAATCTAATCAGGTTTACGACCGGACCATTCTGGGACACTAATCACCCTCGTTAAAGGTTTGCATTAAGACCATTTAGCAGCGTTCCCGAGAATCAACTCCACAAATATCCATGAGCTATTAGCCATGTTTAGCATCTAGTCAGCAGGTATACAAAGTCAAACACATTGAAACGAAGCTGTTAGGAGTTCCTCCAGTGAAGAAGCAGCCTCACCCACTCCTACCAAACACACCCTGGAGCCTGGAGCCGTCACTGGACGATGAAGACAACCTGAGAGGTGAAGGAGAAACAAGTAGAGAGACCAGCGCTGCTCTCTGATTCCCCCCAGGCATTTCACAGACAGCAAGCCCTCGGTCACCAGCGACATCTGTCTGGACAGGGCTGTCAGCCAAGACACCACGCCTTTCCTCTCCTCTCCCCTCCCCATTTTAAAAGTATCAATTTGGCACCAGTATCATAAACCACACATAAGAAGCCACACCCAGCAGTCTGGGTTCATTACAGAAGACAACGATGATACACCTCCAGGAAAATAAAAATGTGTTTGTCAGAAATGTCAACTCATCCTTTTACAAATGCATTACACAAGGGATAGGGCATTCTCCGTCGACATGATTCAACTTCGAGACACTGTGCAACCCTTCATCTTTACCGGAGCACAGCTCCTGCCACCTTCCATTTCCTACAGGAAGCACAGGGTACAAGCTAGCGCACCTCTCTCTCCTGCCTGGAGAGAGCGATGACTGAGCTGAGGAGGGCTAGGCTGGATGTTCCTCCTCCTGGGGCCTTTTACATGATCGTATGCACGCATCCACATCCACACAGACAGATACACACACTCACACAGCACACTTAGGAAGCACAGCCACTCACACATGTAATCCTATTTTATTCCCCACTCACACACAAGGCATATTTATGCATAAATATGACTCTCCACGGCAGCATATTAAATGTGAACAGATATTTCTCAGACAGCTCGTTCACTGAGGAATGATTTGGGAGGGTGAGGGTGAGTTATTTGGGAGAGTGAGTTATTTGGGAGAGTGAGGGTGAGTTATTTGGGAGAGTGAGGGTGAGTTATTTGGGAGGGGCTGTGAATGTCATATTTCCAGGGAGGATGTTTGGGCCTGTGTTTGTGTGTGTTGTCAGTCCTCTGTGACAGACAGCTAGAGCAAAGGTCATTAAACCCTCCAGGCTGAACTCCCAGCAGCCCACACAAGCATCTCTTAGACACAACCTGTTTGTGTCTGATCCACTGCTTCAACAGCCTTCTTTACGAGCCCAGACGGCAGCCCAGACGGCAGCTCAAACGGCAGCCCAGACGGCAGCCCAGACGGCAGCCCAGACGGCAGCCCAGACGGCAGCCCAGACGGCAGCCCAGACGGCAGCCCAGACGGCAGCCCAGACGGCAGCCCAGACGGCAGCCCAGACGGCAGCTCAAACGGCAGCCCAGACGGCAGCCCAGACGGCAGCCTGGGTTTAGGCTTCAATCCATCCACGGCCGCATGAAGGCATTAAACAGCAAGCCTCACTCTCTCTGCAGGAGGGTCGGGTGCAGAGCAGGGTGCAGAGCAGGGTGCAGAGCAGGGTGCAGAGCAGGGTGCAGAGCAGGGTGCAGAGCAGGGTGCAGAGCAGGGTGCAGAGCAGGGTGCAGAGCAGGGTGCAGAGCAGGGTGCAGAGCAGGGTGCAGAGCAGGGTGCAGAGCAGGGTGCAGAGCAGGGTGCAGAGCAGGGAGATGAACCCCCTCCAAAGGCACACAGCCACACCCCCGTATTCAAATCAAGACACCAAACTTAAAATAAGAAATGAGTCAATGTTTACCTGCACCTCTCCTGGCATACAGATTGTGTTGTGTGCGTGTTATGAATTAGTGCCAGGTGTCTCGGCCTTCATTTGAACAGTAGCTCATCAGGAGAGGCTGTGTGTGTGTGAGTGAGTGTGTGTGAGTGTGTGTGTGTGTGTGTGAGAGTGAGAGTGTGTCTCCGGTCATCGTGATGCAGTGGACACCTGCACGTGCTGCAGGTGCTGCAGGTGACTTTGTGGAGGTATAGAAGCGTGGCTGCCATCACTCAGAGTAATGGTCATCCAGACAGGACCCAGAGGAGGGAGTAAATCTGCTCTGATTAAAGAGCTTGATTCGACCCACAACTCTGGCTGAACAGTGATTCTTTTTATCTCTGCGCCGAGGAGAGGTCGTTTTGACAGATCTTTAATGGATATTTTAAGAGTGGCCTGGACAAAACTTGGATCGGATAAACTTTTTGTCTGTTTTTTGTCGAGCACGGCCCCAACGCTCAGTGGCAGCCCCAGCACGTGGAGAGCAGCAGTTTCCACTGATGAGAAGCCATTTCTAAAGCTCTTTGTCCCTGGGTTGTAATAAGCCCAAACACTCCCCAGCCCCTACCAGGCCGTGCATTTTGCAGAAGCACCAGTTAGTGACAGCGAGTTTAGCCTTCTATCTGCTAATAGGGTGACCTACATCCCTCAGCTATTTGTCACTGCTACGGCAGGCTGCCATTGGACAATGCACAGAGACATCATTGTTCCAAGGCTTTCTGACCCTGTTCTGACGGGGTTAGGGTAGGATGTTCCAGAAAACACACATTAAAGCAGCCGGACAAAAGATGTCAACTGTTTGGTCATTTGCGTCCTCAAATTTCTGAGGGATGGATCACTGGGCGTTCTGAACACTCAGGTTCCGATCTTCCTCAGAACGACCCCCTTTCTTCTCAGGGGTCTAACAAGTTCTTACTCTATTCCCAAACAGTGATGTACTGTGCTGTGCTCTACGCCCAACATCACACACGCATCCTGTCTATGCAATGCTGATTCCATCCTGGACGAGATGCTATTGAAGTAGCGTGCCGGCATTAGAGAGAGTGTGTTTACAGCCTGCTCAGGAGTACGCTAACAGGAGGCACATGTGGAGGGTCGTCCACAAGCCTGTGCGATCGTCAGCCTGTAGTTTAGACTAACAAGGGTGATTTCCTGCTCTGGTGCACATTGATGCACAATGCAACACACCACGGTTAATGTGTATCAGCACAGCCCCTTAATGGACTGTGGTGAAATATTAAACACATTTTGAAATCCATCCTGAATCTGTAATGACATCCCCTCCATGCCGGGCAGGTTCTCATAACACGCTCTCCTCCTGACACACAGGGCTTTGAGCGTTCCTCTCAGAACGCTGCCGTGAAGCTCCTCATCACGGTAGCCCCACACACGTCTGCTTTTAAACACTTCCTGTTTCCTGCTCTGCTTTACGCATCATTTCCACATCAATCTCAAAGAGCATGGTCTGCTCTCTCGCCCGTCCTCCCTCGCCCGTCCTCCCTCGCCCGTCCTCCCTCGCCCGTCCTCTCTCACTCGTCCTCCTTTTACAAGCTGTAAAAATCTCTCTGCTTCATAACTTCCTCCCAGCACCTATTAATGCTGTCACTGAAAAGCTTACAGAAAAAAAAAAAAAAAAAACGATCCTCTCTCCCTCTAGGGAGACACACAAACCCACAAATCAATGGTCCGTGTTCGCCCGGGTATTTAACAGGAGCTGGTGTTCTGCGCACATCCCAGGTGTTCACTGGGGGATGAGGACAGGTGTGTGATGGCTGTAAATGAAAAAGACTAACTGGAGCTGGGCTCTCTGACTCAACAAGGGGCCCAGTCAGAGGAGAGGGAGGGGGGAAGGAGGGGAGGGGGGAGGAGGAGGGGAGGGGGAGGGGAGGGGGGAGGGGAGGAGGGAGGGGAGGAGGGGAGGGGGAGGGGAGGAGGGGAGGGGGAGGGGAGGAGGGACTAGAAACATACCTGTCTCTCCCCACAGGGTGTCATGGCCGTCAATTTGCACAGCATGGCCATTATTCAACACCAGCAAGCCTTTCACAACCTGTCAGGAAAAAAACAAAACAATGTTTGATTAATGACTCAAAGTCAGCGTACATGGTCAAACAAGCCTTCCACTAGTTCCACAGTCCTCCATGATGATTACATGGCCAAAAGAAAAAGTAAAGCGCAGCAAAGCATGTGCAATGAAACAACTTGAGTTAGTCAATAAAAACTTTCCAGAGTGAACTTTACTTTTGCTAAGTGATAAATGAATCAATCCAGACTGAAGTGCTGAATCCTAGGTTATAGCTGTGGAAAATAGCACAGCACACAGGAACAGTCTTATTAATCCTGGAGTGTTTGGGCCTGCTCTCCTCTCTCTCCAGTCTCTGTGGAGGACCGGGTCAATAGCTCAGCCTGCTTGCCTCCATCCTGCGGCCCGTGGGCCCAGAGCAAGCCGTCACGGCCCAGCTAACAAGGAGGCCAGCACACACCCCCAGAATCCAGCAACAACCCCAACCCCCAGCAGAGCCCCTGAATGCCTGACATGTGTCTTCAGAAGAGGTGGACCTGAGGGGAGGGTGGAGGACCTGAGGGGAGGGTAGAGGACCTGAGGGAGGGTAGAGGAGGTGGACCTGAGGGGAGGGTACAGGACCTGAGGGGAGGGTAGAGGAGATGGACCTGAGGGGAGGGTAGAGGACCTGAGGGGAGGGTAGAGGACCTGAGGGGAGGGTAGAGGAGGTGGACCTGAGGGGAGGGTACAGGACCTGAGGGGAGGGTAGAGGAGGTGGACCTGAGGGGAGGGTACAGGACCTGAGGGGAGGGTAGAGGAGGTGGACCTGAGGGGAGGGTAGAGGAGGTGGACCTGAGGGGAGGGTAGAGGACCTGAGGGGAGGGTAGAGGACCAGAGGGGAGGGTAGAGGACCTGAGGGGAGGGTAGAGGAGGTGGACCTGAGGGGAGGGTAGAGGACCTGAGGGGAGGGTAGAGGACCTGAGGGGAGGGTAGAGGAGGTGGACCTGAGGGGAGGGTAGAGGAGGTGGACCTGAGGGGAGGGTAGAGGAGGTGGACCTGAGGGAAGCTGGGATGAAGGTATAACAGGGTCAGTGGGAGGGGTAGAAGGGTGGAACTCAGCTGTGTCCAGTGCTAAGGGCATAATTACTGGCGTACAGTAGGTGGTGCACAACAGAACTGTGGAAGTAGCATGTTTCTCAAAATAGGTTCAAGGTGCTCCTGAATGGCTCCGGTTCAATATGTGGGTGTTTTTTTTCCACCATTAATGTTTCTTTTGTGTGTGTGTTCATGTTCTTGTAATGTGTGTGCGTGCATGTGCTAGGACTGTGTGTATGTGCTTGCATGTGTAGGTGCTGCGATTGTGTGAGTGTGTGAGTGTGTGTGTGTGTACTGACCTGCATATGCCCCATGCTGGAGGCTGCTGTAAGAGCCTGTTGAAGGGCCTTGTTCTTCAGGCTGCAGTTCTGATGCTGGCCATCAGGGCTCCACTCCATCTCCAGCAGGTGGTGGATGACCTCTGGGTGACCCCTCAGGGCAGCATGCACCAGCGAACACTGACCACTCTTATCCACATGGTCCACCTGCAGACAACACCACAGCACACACACTTCAGGATTCACACGGACAAACAATGCTAATGGTACTAGCAGTGGTGGTGGTATTCCTCCGGGAACAGCAGAGATGCTAATGGTACTAGCTGTGGTGGTAGTATTCCTCCTGGAACAGCAGAGATGCTAATGGTACTAGCAGTGGTGGTAGTATTCCTCCTGGAACAGCAGAGATGCTAATGGTACTAGCAGTGGTGGTAGTATTCCTCCTGGAACAGCAGAGATGCTAATGGTACTAGCTGTGGTGGTAGTATTCCTCCGGGAACAGCAGAGATGCTAATGGCACTAGCAGTGGTGGTAGTATTCCTCCGGGAACAGCAGATATGTGGCCCTGTCTGTGTGCTTTAGACACAGCTGCAGCAGATGTCTGGACAACATTTTCTTGATAGAGGTAGTTTTGGTTTAGTAATTTTGGGTCTGGTTGTGTGTGCAGCCCTGGTCTGGTTCTTCCTCGTTACCTTGGCGCCCCTCTTGCAGAGCAGACTGACGAGAGCCAGGTGTCCGGCCGCGGATGCGAAGCCAAGCGGGCTCATTCCGTTCTCAGACACCACGTCCACGGAGGCAGCGTGCTCCAGCAGCAGCGCTGCCATCTCCAGGTGGCCCAGGTGGGCCTGTACGCACAGCACCGGGGCGTTGTTCAGAACCTCCGTGCGGTAGTTGACGTTGGCCCCGCCCAGCATCAGCAGCCGGCTCACCTACAGGAACACGGGAGGGAGATGCTAAGCACCGTTGCTACTACTGATGTTACACACTGATGCTAACTACTGATGCTAACTACTGATGCTACTACTGATGCTACACACTGATGCTAACTACTGATGCTAACTACTGATGCTACTACTGATGCTACACACTGATGCTAACTACTGATGCTACACACTGATGCTACTACTGATGCTACTACTGATGTTACACACTGATGCTAACTACTGATGCTACTACTGATGCTACTACTGATGCTACACACTGATGCTACTACTGATGCTACACACTGATGCTACTACTGATGCTACTACTGATGTTACACACTGATGCTACTACTGATGCTACACACTGATGCTACTACTGATGCTACTACTGATGTTACACACTGATGCTAACTACTGATGTTACACACTGATGCTAACTACTGATGCTACACACTGATGCTAACTACTGATGCTAACTACTGATGCTACACACTGATGCTACACACTGATGCTAACTACTGATGTTACACACTGATGCTAACTACTGATGCTACTACTGATGCTACACACTGATGCTACTACTGATGCTACACACTGATGCTACTACTGAAGCTACTACTGATGTTACACACTGATGCTAACTACTGATGTTATACACTGATGCTAACTACTGATGCTACACACTGATGCTACACACTGATGCTACTACTGATGTTACACACTGATGCTAACTACTGATGCTACACACTGATGCCAACTACTGATGCTACTACTGATGCTACTACTGATGCTAACTACTGATGCAAAGTACTGATATTAGCCATAGGTGTTTTACACTGATGCAAGCCACTAATGCTAACCACCAATGCCAAGCCATAGATTATACCGTCTCATTTACTGCCACTGTTAAATGGAACCCTAATCCTAGCTAATCCTAATCCTGGCTATAATTATTATGATGTTACACACTTGACATGCCCTGGTCTTGCTTAAGATCTAAGCAATGTCTACTTTATACAGAATATGTTTTACATTCTAACATAATATTATTTCATCTTTCTCAAACTATTCCTTTTTTTAAAGATTTGAGTTGGAGCGCAGTCTTCCGCAAATCCTCCAGTGAATACAGGACTAAGTAGTTGTAGTATCTGGAAGGCAGCCATCAGCAAGGTATTCATCTTGGTGATGAAGGAAAACATGATGAAAGCCTAATCAGTCACACGGGCGCGTCGAGCTCTGTGGCGGTTATAAACGAAGCAAACGGAACTCGGCTTTATTTACCGGAACCACACCGGAATAGATGAACAAGTGTTTTAAGGGGCCACAGTGGAGCAGCAGAAGTACTGTGGTTGCTGTCTCAGAGAGCGATGCTCCGCTCAGCCACCCTGACTCACACAGACAACACAGGACCCAACTGCATCGTTAAATGAATGCTAATGGAAAAGAAACAACAATACAGGAGGGTGATACATAACCTCCCTGGTAAACTGGGGAGCGGCCATCTTGTTTTCTTCCTCTCCCCTAATGGATTTTTAATGCACACACGCGCAGTCAGAATAATTAAGCATAAACATATAATCTTCCCTGTGTCGCTGCCATTAACTTGGCATTTTGCTTATTAAATGACCACTAATGTAAAATGCGGCTGTAATGATTTAAGACAGCCATAGAGCAGGCCCCAGTCCACCCTGCAGACAGCCATAGAGCAGGCCCCAGTCCCCTCTGCAGACAGCCATAGAGCAGGCCCCAGTCCCCTCTGCAGACAGCCATAGCACAGGCCCCAGTCCCCTCTGCAGACAGCCATAGCGCAGGCCCCAGTCCACCCTGCAGACAGCCATGAACCCTAGCTGCTCTCAGCTAGTAGACACATCCAAGATGTCTTCTAGGGCGTTATCAGCCACTCACACACTCAGCACCATAAGTGAGTGGTTTGGGGAACAGTGCATAATGCAGGTATCATAACACACCTCAAACCCCATCTGTAGGATTAAAAATCATTCAGCGAGCCTGTAGTTAATCCCACTGCCCGGCACTTTACAGCGTGGAGAGACAAGCATTCACGCTAACGTCAGGTTGACCGGGGGAGTGTGTGTGTGTGTGTGAGACAGGTGAAGGTGTGTGTGTGTGTGTGTGTGAGAGACAGGTGAAGGTGTGTGTGTGTGTGTGAGAGACAGGTGAAGGTGTGTGTGTGTGTGTGTGTGTGTGAGAGACAGGTGAAGGTGTGTGTGTGTGTGTGTGTGTGTGTGTGTGTGTGTGTGTGTGTGAGAGACAGGTGAAGGTGTGTGTGTGTGTGAGAGACAGGTGAAGGTGTGTGTGTGTGTGTGTGTGTGTGTAAGAGACAGGTGAAGGTGTGTGTGTGTGTGAGAGACAGGTGAAGGTGTGTGTGTGTGTGTGTGTGAGAGACAGGTGAAGGTGTGTGTGTGTGTGTGTGTGAGAGACAGGTGAAGGTGTGTGTGTGTGTGTGTGTGAGAGACAGGTGAAGGTGTGTGTGTATGTGTGTGTGTGAGAGACAGGGGAAGGTGTGTGTGTGGTCTCACCTTGACGTTGGGGGTGTACAGGTTTCTCAGAGAGGCCAGAGCAGCTGACAGGCCGTCAGTACTGCAGCTGATCCACACAGCCTGCAGCACACTGGACGACACGCCTGTCTTCTTACTGAGACCCTGGAGCACACACACACACACACACAGACACACACACAGACACACACACGCACAAATGCACAAACATGCACACAGTGAAAAATGTATTACTCAGGTGCAGAGTAACAGCAGCAGCATGACGTGCAGAGTAACTAGGTTAGACGAGGGGTGCTGAAGGGCCAGTGCTGTGGTGTGGTGTGGTATAGTGTGGTATGGTGTGGTATGGTGTGGTGTGGTGTGGTATAGTATGGTATAGTATGGTATAGTGTGGTATGGTGTGGTGTGGTGTGGTATGGGTTGGTGTGGTGTGGGTTGGTGTGGTATAGTATGGTGTGGTGTGGTGTGGTATAGTATGGTATAGTATGGTATAGTGTGGTATGGTGTGGTGTGGTGTGGTATGGGTTGGTGTGGTATGGGTTGGTGTGGTATAGTATGGTGTGGTGTGGTATAGTATGGGTTGGTGTGGTATAGTATGGGTTGGTGTGGTATAGTATGGGTTGGGTTGGTATAGTATGGGTTGGTGTGGTATAGTATGGTGTGGTGTGGTGTGGTGTGGTATAGTATGGGTTGGTGTGGTATAGTATGGTGTGGTGTGGTGTGGTGTGGTATAGTATGGGTTGGTGTGGTGTGGTGTGGTATAGTATGGTGTGGTGTGGTATAGTATGGGTTGGTGTGGTGTGGTATAGTATGGTGTGGTATAGTATGGGTTGGTGTGGTGTGGTGTGGTATAGTATGGGTTGGTGTGGTATAGTATGGGTTGGTGTGGTGTGGTGTGGTATAGTATGGGTTGGTGTGGTATAGTATGGGTTGGTGTGGTGTGGTATAGTATGGTGTGGTATAGTATGGTGTGGTATAGAATAGTATGGTGTGGTGTGGTGAGGTCCAGTACCTTGAATATGTGAGCTTTGAGGATGTGGTGTCCCAGCTCCACAGTCTGCTGCCGGTTCAGCTTCCCCTCCTGCCTGGAGAGCATGAAGGCCAACAGGGCGTGGCCACTCCTGGGGGAAGGGGGGGGGGCAGGGGTCAATCTACTGTCCATACGGTGCAGCACCAGCCTACTGTATGATAGACTGAGGAGGAGGCTCCGCCCTGAAGAGGAGGAGGCTCCGCCCTGAAGGGGAGGAGGCTCCGCCCTGAAGGGGAGGAGGCTCCGCCCTGAAGAGGAGGAGGCTCCGCCCTAAAGAGGAGGAGGCTCCGCCCTGAAGAGGAGGAGGCTCCGCCCTGAAGAGGAGGAGGCTCCGCCCTGAAGAGGAGGAGGCTCCGCCCTGAAGGGGAGGAGGCTCCGCCCTGAAGAGGACGAGGCTCCGCCCTGAAGAGGACGAGGCTCCGCCCTGAAGAGGACGAGGCTCCGCCCTGAAGGGGATATACAGTACCATCACCACCACTAGACAGTTATTCTTATTTCGTGTTTTCAGTGGCACAGAAATGTTCTATGTCTTATAGATCAAGATGATTGGAGCCACTCTCTGGCAATCGTAATGTTTATCAGCAGTCACACCTTCTGATTGGGTACTGATAGCTGACTTGTGCATCTCACGCCCAATAAAATCTTTTAAATTTGCTCCAAGGAAGTTCATTGGACCTCCTCGTTTCAGCCGTGGGAGACTGAAGAGATAGTTGTCATTATCAGGGCAAGATTTCCTCTGTTGCTCGACGCTCGTCTAGACAGGCTGATGAAGGCTGGTAGTTCCAGCATGTTCTGAGGAGAACACAGCCCTTGTGTGCCCCCCCCCACCCTCTCTTAACGAGGCTTGCTCTGTTGTTAATTAGAAGGGAACTTCATTAAAAGGCCATGCATGATCGCAGTTCACTTTGATCTGGGTGAAATCCTCTTTGTTAGGGCCTCTGCTGTGTGTGTGTGTTTGTGAGAATGTCTTCAAAAATCAAGGCAGAAGGCAGAGGGCAGAGGACTGAGGGCTGGGGGCTGAGGGCTGGGGGCCCGGCTGTTAGCTGGGGCCTGTAAAGATGGCTGGGGAAAATGCTGGGTTGGGAGTGAGGTTGGTGCCCACATACAGAAGGGCCTCCTATCTATGGATGTGCTTGTATGTACTCAACCAAACAACACCCTGGTGAGAAACACACACACAGTCCCACAGTGACATAATCCAGTCTCAGTGTGGCTGGCGCAGCCTCCTATGAGCATACAAGGCTCCAGGATGACATCAGAGGCTCCAGGATGACATCAGGGGCTCCAGGATGACATCAGAGGCTCCAGGATGACATCAGGGGCTCCAGGATGACATCAGAGGTTCCAGGATGACATCAGGGGCGCCAGGATGACATCAGAGGTTCCAGGATGACATCAGGGGCTCCAGGATGACATCAGAGGCTCCAGGATGACATCAGAGGTTCCAGGATGACATCAGGGGCTCCAGGATGACATCAGAGGCTCCAGGATGACATCAGAGGCTCCAAGATGACATCAGGGGTTCCAGGATGACATCAGGGGCTCCAGGATGACATCAGGGGCCCCAGGATGACATCAGAGACTCCAGGATGACATCAGGGGCGCCAGGATGACATCAGGGGCCCCAGGATGACATCAGAGACTCCAGGATGATATCAGGGGCACCTTGATGACATCAGGGGCTCCAGGATGACATCAGAGGCTCCTTGATGACATCAGAGGCCCCAGGATGACATCAGAGACTCCAGGATGATATCAGGGGCACCTTGATGACATCAGGGACTCCAGGATGACATCAGAGGCTCCAGGATGACATCAGGGGCTCCTTGATGACATCAGGGGCTCCAGGATGACATCAGGGGCTCCAGGATGAGATCAACCAGCAGACTGAATAACAGGGCAACAGGAAGACGCCGCAGGAAGACATCTGTTCTTCAGATTGAGCTTCTCTTGGCAAAGTCCTCTAAGTGGAACGCAGCAGATTACTTGTTCATATTTCACAAGTATGCATACATATTTAAAGTGAGTGACCCTTTTTTCCCCCTTTGCCTTTGAGGGATAAACATATTCCAAGTTTTTTCTTTCCTTCTCATGTAGTTAGTTTCTCTTATGAATGTGAGAGTTCTTAATTAGCAATACTGGTAGGATTACATTTAGCTTGCCATCTGTGGAGCCAAGATCATAGTCATCCCGATTCTAACAAATGATATGTAGTTAGGGTTTGAACCTTAATGCTGCTACTGTATGTAGTTAGATGGTAGTTAATGTGACCTTAATGAAGTGTTGCCCAGTGTGTGTTATTCGTCAGAGCGGTCTAGTGCGGATGGCGTAGGACGAATCCTGAGTGCATGTGGATCGATGCTACCTGCACACAGGCCAGCACAGCTGATACTGAGTTAGACAGCAGCGTGCTGTCTGCACACAGGCCAGCACAGCTGATACTGAGTTAGACACAGCAGCGTGCTGCTTGCACACAGGCCAGCACAGCTGATACTGAGTTAGACAGCAGCGTGCTGCTTGCACACAGGCCAGCACAGCTGATACTGAGTTAGACAGCAGCGTGACTCAGACAGACACAACGGCAGCTGCCTGGATGTTCGATTTCCTCTTCAGACAGACACAGACATCACCGCCATCATCATAATCGGTCATCTCCTTGGCACTAGATGAGTCATTCTTAATCTTCCTGACTTGTGTTGTCAGTTGAAATTGTGAGATTTGTTCCACACGCAATGCTAAGACAGGTGAAGCAGAGAGGCAGTGAGGCTCAGACAGGTGAACCAGAGAGGCAGTGAGGCTCAGACAGGTGAACAAGAGGGGCAGTGAGGCACAGACAGGTGAAGCAGAGAGGCAGTGAGGCTAAGACAGGTGAACCAGAGAGGCAGTGAGGCTAAGACAGGTGAACCAGAGAGGCAGTGAGCCGTGTGAGAGATTTGTTTTCCTCCCTGAGTGATAAGAGCTTTTCTGTCTGCATCGACCACTAACTCACCCTGTCTCCCTCTCTCACTCTCCCTCTCTCACTCTCCTTTCCCCCTATCACTCTCCCTATCCCACTCTCACTCTCTCCCTCTCCTTCTCTCACTCTCCCTATCCCTCTCTCACACTCTCCCTCTCCTTCTCTCACTCTCCCTATCCCTCTCTCACACTCTCCCTCTCCTTCTCTAACTCTCCCTATCCCTCTCTCACTCTCCCTCTCTATCTCTCACTCTCTCCCTCTCCTTCTCTCACTCTCCCTATCCCTCTCTCACACTCTCCCTCTCCTTCTCTAACTCTCCCCATCCCTCTCTCACTCTCCCCATCCCTCTCTCACTCTGAGCAGGAACTCACCTGGGGTCGCACAGGAAGTCACTGCTCTCTCCGTCTGCCCTCCACACCAGCCACTCCCTGAAGGAGGGATGGCAGAACATGCGGGTCTTGTCTCTCCTCTTCACCAGGAAGCAGGACAGCATGTCCATGCGCTGCAGGAAGTCGTCCCAGCGCAGCTCTCCGTGCACGCTGCCTGCGTTCATGGCGTGGAACAGCTGCTCGTCAGTCATGGGGTGCAGCGAGGCCAGCGCCACGTTGAGCACGGGCTGGCAGCGCTCAAACGCAGAGTTGCTCATGAACTTCATGTTGCACTGCAGCTGGTACAGCTCAGCCAGGGACACCGGCACCACCTTGTAGCTGGCGCTCTTGATGACCAGGTGACCCCTCTCAAAGAGGTCAAGGGTCAGCTTGAGGTACAGGTAGGAGCCCTGGCTCAGGGCCATGAGGTGGCTGCTGACCTTGGCCACAATGGCGGGGTCGGCCTTGCCGTTAAGGGAGACGTTGTTCATGATGTCCCTGCTGCTGTTGATACGGTACTGGATGTAGGCGTTCAGGTCGCTGGCAATGTCCTTGCTGTCGGGGTAGTCGTCCAGGGAGATCTGGGAGAAGGGCAGCAGGCTGGTGATATCCTGAGGACAGACAGACAGACAGACAGGACACTAGCCGTTAGATTACACACACACACACACACACACAGACACCCACATACACACAGACACACACTCCCACCATCCACATAAAAAGATGACACATCGGAATGAGCCAGACGTGCGTGTAAATCAATCGACCGTGTCTGAATATATCTGACATACGTCTCAAGGCAATGGGAAGCAGCCAACACAGCTCCCCTCTTCCAGGAGTCAGTGTTGTCTACTGAGGGGCTGTCATCAGAGCCAGAGCCAGGAAGCCCTGCTGACACAGCCCTGAGGCCAGGCTATCAGCCAGGCTATCAGCCAGGCTATCAGCCAGGCTATCAGCCAGGCTATCAGCCAGGCTATCAGCCCAGCACAGGCAGCAGGCAGGGCAGACAGAGGGCCTGGGGCCAGGGGGGAGGGGCCTGGGCCCAGGGGGGAGGGGCCTGGGGCCAGGGGGGAGGGGCCTGGGGCCAGGGGCCGACAGACAGGGTGGAAGGGACAGCAGTGCGTACTGTGCCCAGATCCAGAAGCACAGCTGGAGACGCCACTTCAATCTCACTCTTAGCGGTTGGGGAAATCAATGCAGCCTAATCCCTTCAATCCCTGCGCTGTGTGAGCACAGAGAACCATGGTGACGGCAAGATAACACCTTCTCCATCCTCACGTCCTGCCTGCCGACAGCGGGCGGAGAAAACACATGAATAACACATAAGACGGTCTTGAGAGAGAGAGGAGAGAGAGAGGGAGACAAGACGAGAGTAGAGAGAGGAGTGAAGAGCAAGGTAGGACTGGAAGAGGGGTAAAGCCAGGTATTACTCAGTCAACAAAGACGTTGTGTAGAGACCATCCTGTTCAGCCACTGATCACGTGAAAAAATACTCTCTCCTCCAGACATTCTGTCTGCAGTGGTCTCTCACTCATTAGATTAACTCAACCACCTGTAAATCAGCCAAGCAGCAAGTCATTCAGTCTATCAGCCAGTAAGTTTATCCAGTCAGTCAGTCAGCCAGTCCATCAATCAGCATGCCATTTCATCTAGCCCTGTCAAAGCTCCTTCCTCCCCCTCCTTCCTCCCCCTCCTTCCTCCCCCTCCTCCTCCCTCCTGCCCCTCAGTACCAGTCTCAACTCTACCACAGCTTATCCCCGGTGCAGACTGGGTGGCACACTGCTCACTGTCACTCTGCCTAGTCCAGCACTACTTTGCACAACCTTCCAGGACTTTTATTGACACTACAGAAATGATTGTTGGTACAAGATTGCGTGCTGTATGACGGGAAGAAACAGCCCCCTCAGTGTCTCTGAAACAGAAGAAACAGCCCCCTCAGTGTCTCTGAAACAGAAGAAACAGCCCCCTCAGTGTCTCTGAAACAGAAGAAACAGCCCCCTCAGTGTCTCTGAAACAGAAGAAACAGCCCCCTCAGTTTCTCTGAAAGGCTGCCAGCATCCACGGCTATCTACTCATTCCACTGGTGGAGGCGTGTCTGAGTATCACTGTAGTACGCTGGAGTTCTCACATGGTACAGCTCACCTGGTAATCAGAGGTATCTATACTTCCTGAACAGATTACTACAAGAGCAGACAGCATTCCCCTGTCCTCATGGTTGACTAATGACTTGACTGCAGCCGTGATAAGAGTGCTGCAGAGAGATGTGGGATGTCCTCACCAGCAGGTTGACCCTCACAGTGACCACCAGCTTGAGCCAGGACGGAAACTGGGAGATGATCTTGGTGATGAAGGAGGAGATGGTGTCACCATAGTCAGGTTTGTGGAACTCTGCCTCGTTCAGCCCGTCAATCAAGATGATGTGGTCGTCCTCGGGAATCTTCTTCTCTGTATGACACACACACACACACACACAAATATACACACAGTGAGAGGATGATGTGTAACAAAACAACAGTTGGATGAGTTGTCAGTCCAGCTCAGAACAGTGCTGCTAACGGAGGCAACTGCAGGGCAGTCCAATCTATAGCCCTGCAGGGTGCCCCACACACACACACACACACACACCTGGGGCTCAAACTCAGAGAAACTCAACTGATCCGGAAAAAGAATAAAACTTTTCCTGCTTGTCATCCCTGACTGAAGTGTGATTGTAGGAGCGGGACTGGCAGAGTAGCTGCAGTGATAGTGAAACATGAACAGGCAGACTCCAGCTTCTCTCTCACAGCGCACCAATGAATGAACATGAGTGTGCTTTAGTCTGTAGATCCAGCCCTGCTACCCAGTCCTGCTGTGTGTGTGTGTGTGTGTGTGTGTGTGGGTGTGAGTGTGTGTTTGTGAGAAAGGATGTTCTCTAGTTCACTACAGTATCAGTAGGCTGTCTCAGAGCTGGAGCAGGGGCAGGATGAGGGGGGGGGCGGGGGTGAGGGGAGAGGTGAGGGGGTGGTGGGATGGGTGAGGGGGGTGGTGGGGGTGGAGGGGTGAGCTGCTTCTTTCTTCAGTTGTCCACAGTCGGCTAGTCTTCATACTTACTGCACAGTCATCGGAAACATAGGAAAAAAAAATATTACAGAGAAATATGAGAGATATGTAAAGTGAACTCTGCTCCCTGTTCTGATATCACGTTGGATGAGATTTGTGCCAGAATAACTTCTGTGTATTCTGCTGGTGATATGAACATTTTCTGTATTCTTTGTAAAGCCCTGCATGAACAGATCTTTCTCTGGTTGTTGTAATAACATCCCACAGAGCAGCAGAGACTGGCGCTACACTGTCATGAAGATGACACATCACAGATGTATTTTCTATCAAGCTGAACATCGTACGTATGAAGCAATTCATTTCAATAATAAGCGGTCCATCACAAGCCCACCTCTCCCTGCTCACACACACAATATTTTCCATCTCCATCATAGAAATAACTATATTTGTTTCTCTACACTGCAGCGGCCGGCAGAAGCAACATGTTGATCAGAGGGAGCACGTGTGCTAGACATATATGGTGTATGACAACAGTGACCGTGAGATCGCCCCTCTGACTGACCTTCCCTCCCTCGCTGAGGCAGTAGCCTTGCATGACAACACAAAAGCACATTTCCAACAGTCAGTTCCAATCAATAGTGTTCTCCAACAAGAAGCTATTCACAGGCTTGATGTGGATTCTGCTTGCTTTCGCCCATCTGCTCCAGTCCAGCTACATGCTGCTGGTGATGGAGGTGTTATCAGCCCAGCTACATAGCTGCTTGGCTGACCCGAAAGAGCACTGTACCTTCACATTGGGACTGGGAAACAATTGCGGACACTAACATCATCACAAAAACAAACTAACACTAAAGGCCCTTGCACACTGAGTGCAAAATGTTCGTACGCGTGAGTGTGGAGGTAGAGGAGGGAGAGGAGGAGCAGAGTGAGGAGGGAGAGGAGGAGCAGAGTGTGGAGGGAGAGGAGGAGCAGAGTGTGGAGGGAGAGGAGGGAGAGGAGGAGCAGAGTGTGGAGGGAGAGGAGGAGCAGAGTGTGGAGGGAGAGGAGGGAGAGGAGGAGCAGAGTGTGGAGGGAGAGGAGGAGCAGAGTGTGGAGGGAGAGGAGGGAGAGAAGGAGCAGAGTGTGGAGGGAGAGGAGGAGCAGAGTGTGGAAGGAGAGGAGGAGCAGAGTGTGGAGGGAGAGGAGGAGCAGAGTGTGGAGGGAGAGGAGGAGCAGAGTGTGGAGGGAGAGGAGGAGCAGAGTGTGGAGGGAGAGGAGGAGCAGAGTGTGGAGGGAGAGGAGGAGCAGAGTGTGGAGGGAGAGGAGGAGCAGAGTGTGGAGGGAGAGGAGGAGTAGAGTGTGGAGGGAGAGGAGGAGAGACAGGAGGCAGGAGGAGAGACAGTGCGTAGGTCGAGGAGAGGCAGTACAGGACAGAGAGGAGAAAAGGAGAATGAGACCAGAAGGAGGACATTGTCTCCGTCGGCGGGTAACGTGATCCACGTACCTTTGCGGAGGTTGGCGAGGGGCTGCAGCACGCCTCGGCGGAACGCCGCCATGGGGTCCTGGACGCAGGAGCGCAGACTGAGCATGCTCTGAAGCTGCGGCTCTCTGAGCAGCAGCTCTCGGTACGCGGCCAGCTGGTGCGATCTGCACAGCAGGGCGGCGACACTGTGCACAAACTCAGGAACCAGGCAGGTGTAGGTGTTGTCTGCCTGACAGTAGTGATATGCCACCACCTGGAGAGAGGAGCAAGGATGGGAACACATGCTCAAATGTAATCCAAATTCCCTTTAAAAAAGGACATTTTAGGATGTTATCAAACCGTGTTGAATTTTACAACCAAAGGAGGTTACATTGTCGCTGGAGTCACAAGCAATCTGCAAAGCTGCCTGTGTCATCACGGGGTATTGGTACTGTGAGAGCCAAAACTGCAACAGGCTTGTTGGCTGAAGGGTATTTGAGGTAATATGTATTATTGTACACCCACTACACCTTGCTAAGCTCTGCCCTAATTCCACTGCTTCTGCTTAGTCCAAATAACACTTTTCATTTGCTTTTTTTATTTCTGTTCCCAATGGAACAATCGAGAGAGTGTACATGCTAGGGGCACCTAGCTTCAGAATTGTAAGACAGCTAGCTTGCTACCAAATGGTTGAAAACGTTCATTATTGATAAACTAATTGCTTAAACTTGGCGAAAATATACAAAAACATTGTTTAAGCTATTAGCTAGCTAGCTAGCGGTCAAAAGCTAATGAAGCGCTAGGACGATGCTCTCCCCAATGCTCACGGCTCTGCCGAAGAAAACCGTTACACAAAAAAACGGCATGTCACACAGCACACGGCCTGTTACACAGCACACGGCCTGTTACACAGCACGCGGCCTGTTACACATGTGAATTCAGAGGTGAAATGCCTGTAGCAAACTCTTTCTGGTTGTGCAACCAGCCGCTAATAGTTGACCTTGGGGAACCTTCACAGCGGTATCCATCAACCTAATCAAGCCTTTCAAAGCCCACCTGGGTAATGACGTCACCCCACAGCCCTCTCGCTATGCCTGCTAGGGCGTGCAGATTAAGATGCTGATGAACCGGCCAGTTAATAGGCAGAACAACCTCAGATAACCTCCAACCAAAAACACCCCATCCCAGGCGGAGCTCTAAAAGTAGGATGGAGCCTCTGCAGCTGGTGCAGAACAGGTTGCTGTGTTCACGGTCATCTGATTTAGACGAGGGGAGGGTCTCCCCAGGGAGATCTGGGACGCTCTGTCCTCATTACACTCAAACCTTCAGGAGCTGACACAGTTACCATGACACAGGGAGGGGGGGGGAGAGGAGGAGGAGGAGGCTGCTCAACAAACACAGCAGCTCTGCCTCTGCTCCTGCCTCTGCTCCTGCCTCTGCTCCTGCCTCTGCTCCTGCCTCTGCTCCTGCCTCTGCTCCTGCCTCTGCTCCTGCCTCTGCTCCTGTCTCTGCTCCTGCCTCTGCTCCTGCCTCTGCTCCTGCCTCTGCTCCTGCCTCTGCTCCTGCCTCTGCTCCTGTCTCTACCTGCGAGAGCCTCGCTGTTGGGTACAGCTGCAGCTAACATCTCCACCCCCTCCCTCCACCCCCACCCTTAGCCCCTTACCCCACCTCCAGCCCCCACCCCTACCTCCACTCCTACCACCCGCTGAACCCTAACCCAGGACGGGGCAGAGGCAGGAGAGGCAGAGGCAGGAGAGGCCGAGGCAGGAGAGGCAGAGGCAGGAGAGGCACACCACGCCAGCCACCTTCATTATACAACCAGGAATTATAATAAATGTCTCCATTCACAATTGCCTGGACACAACCTCTGAATCCATCTCACAGTGGTGACAAGTGAAAGCGGCCTCATTTGAAACGGTGGAAACACAACTGGTGCAAAAGGATAAATCAAGAGAGGGTACTTGGCTGTAACTAAGCGATGCCCCCCCTCCCCTGGCTGGCACCCCTCCCCTGGCATGATCTGATACTAAGGCGGCAGAGAGATTGCACGCCTGTAGGGCAGAGGAGGACCTTGAAGTACGGACACACTTCCTCGCCGGGGGGGGGCGTGGTCTTCTACAGTGATGCATTATTGAGTCGCCTCGTTCGTTGACGGATGGCAGTGCCCTGGGTTTGGACAGTCTGGGTTAATAGAGATGGCTTGTTCCTCTGCGGGGGTGCTGGAGGGTCGAACACTGAGGCAGACGGACAGGGGACATCAATCTGCAGAGGCTTGAGGAGAGGGGAACACTGACTCACTTCCTCACTGAGGAGAGGGGAACACTGACTCACTTCCTCACTGAGGAGAGGGGAACACTGACTCACTTCCTCACTGAGGAGAGGGGAACACTGACTCACTTCCTCACTGAGGAGAGGGGAACACTGACTCACTTCCTCACTGAGGAGAGAGGAACACTGACTCACTTCCTCACTGAGGAGAGGGGAACACTGACTCACTTCCTCACTGAGGAGAGGGGAACACTGACTCACTTCCTCACTGAGGAGAGGGGAACACTGACTCACTTCCTCACTGAGGAGAGGGGAACACTGACTCACTTCCTCACTGAGGAGAGAGGAACACTGACTCACTTCCTCACTGAGGAGAGGGGAACACTGACTCACTTCCTCACTGAGGAGAGGGGAACACTGACTCACTTCCTCACTGAGGAGAGGGGAACACTGACTCACTTCCTCACTGAGGAGAGGGGAACACTGACTCACTTCCTCACTGAGGAGAGGGGAACACTGACTCACTTCCTCACTGAGGAGAGGGGAACACTGACTCACTTCCTCACTGAGGAGAGGGGAACACTGACTCACTTCCTCACTGAGGAGAGGGGAACACTGACTCACTTCCTCACTGAGGAGAGGGGAACACTGACTCACTTCCTCACTGAGGAGAGGGGAACACTGACTCACTTCCTCACTGAGGAGAGGGGAACACTGACTCACTTCCTCACTGAGGAGAGGGGAACACTGACTCACTTCCTCACTGAGGAGAGGGGAACACTGACTCACTTCCTCACTGAGGAGAGAGGAACACTGACTCACTTCCTCACTGAGGAGAGGGGAACACTGACTCACTTCCTCACTGAGGAGAGGGGAACACTGACTCACTTCCTTACTGAGGAGAGGGGAACACTGACTCACTTCCTCACTGAGGAGAGGGGAACACTGACTCACTTCCTCACTGAGGAGAGGGGAACACTGACTCACTTCCTCACTGAGGAGAGAGGAACACTGACTCACTTCCTCACTGAGGAGAGGGGAGCACTGACTCACTTCCTCACTGAGGAGAGGGGAACACTGACTCACTTCCTCACTGAGGAGAGGGGAACACTGACTCACTTCCTCACTGAGGAGAGGGGAACACTGACTCACTTCCTCACTGAGGAGAGGGGAACACTGACTCACTTCCTCACTGAGGAGAGGGGAACACTGACTCACTTCCTCACTGAGGAGAGGGGAACACTGACTCACTTCCTCACTGAGGAGAGGGGAACACTGACTCACTTCCTCACTGAGGAGAGGGGAACACTGACTCACTTCCTCACTGAGGAGAGGGGAACACTGACTCACTTCCTCACTGAGGAGAGAGGAACACTGACTCACTTCCTCACTGAGGAGAGGGGAACACTGACTCACTTCCTCACTGAGGAGAGGGGAACACTGACTCACTTCCTCACTGAGGAGAGGGGAACACTGACTCACTTCCTCACTGAGGAGAGGGGAACACTGACTCACTTCCTCACTGAGGAGAGGGGAACACTGACTCACTTCCTCACTGAGGAGAGGGGAACACTGACTCACTTCCTCACTGAGGAGAGGGGAACACTGACTCACTTCCTCACTGAGGAGAGGGGAACACTGACTCACTTCCTCACTGAGGAGAGGGGAACACTGACTCACTTCCTCACTGAGGAGAGGGGAACACTGACTCACTTCCTCACTGAGGAGAGGGGAACACTGACTCACTTCCTCACTGAGGAGAGAGGAACACTGACTCACTTTCTCACTGAGGAGAGGGGAACACTGACTCACTTCCTCACTGAGGAGAGGGGAACACTGACTCACTTCCTCACTGAGGAGAGGGGAACACTGACTCACTTCCTTACTGAGGAGAGGGGAACACTGACTCACTTCCTCACTGAGGAGAGGGGAACACTGACTCACTTCCTCACTGAGGAGAGGGGAACACTGACTCACTTCCTCACTGAGGAGAGAGGAACACTGACTCACTTCCTCACTGAGGAGAGGGGAACACTGACTCACTTCCTCACTGAGGAGAGAGGAACACTGACTCACTTCCTCACTGAGGAGAGGGGAACACTGACTCACTTCCTCACTGAGGAGAGGGGAACACTGACTCACTTCCTCACTGAGGAGAGGGGAACACTGACTCACTTCCTCACTGAGGAGAGGGGAACACTGACTCACTTCCTCACTGAGGAGAGGGGAACACTGACTCACTTCCTCACTGAGGAGAGGGGAACACTGACTCACTTCCTCACTGAGGAGAGGGGAACACTGACTCACTTCCTCACTGAGGAGAGGGGAACACTGACTCACTTCTTCACTGAGGAGAGGGGAACACTGACTCACTTCCTCACTGAGGAGAGGGAACACTGACTCAATTCCTCACTGAGGAGAGGGGAACACTGACTCACTTCCTCACTGAGCATGAGGAACAGACAAGGAGTGCTGCCAAAGGACAGCTCTACAGCCCAGACTCATCACTGCACAGTTATCACACCACATAACTGATGTGTAAAACAGTGATAGAAAGAGAGAGGGGGAGACAGAGATGGTGAGAGAAAAGACAGAGAGAAATCAAGCTGTTGGGGTCTTCTAAAGCACTGTCCTGTAGTGTACTGCCAAACAATACTGCAGAGGCAAACAGATGGACAAATCAGAACGAAGGAGAAAAGTGCAGCCTGCCAATAAGAAAAGGCTTTGTCAGGGCCAATCAGCTCCTCAGCTGACAGCAGAGCATGGCAGGCGCTGCAGTGAGGCAGAGAGCACAGTAACGTGCCACAGATGGGGCCTGGATGCACAAGCAGCCCTGACAGACCACTAGCTCACCAATGAACCATGCTCATGTGGTGGCTTTCTAGGAGACACTGCAGCACAGCTGCGGTAAATACACTACGGGCTGGGCTGGATCTGGACTAAAATGCTGGGGTAAACTAGGCTGGGGTAAACTAGGCTGGGGTAAACTAGGCTGGGGTAAACTAGGCTGGGGTAAACTAGGCTGGGGTAAACTAGGCTGGGGTAAACTAGGCTGGGGTAAACTAGGCTGGGGTAAACTAGGCTGGGGTAAACTAGGCTGGGGTAAACTGTGCTGGGCTAGGGTGTAGTAGAAAGCACCAAGGGATTAGGCGGCACACCTTTAGAAATGATTATTTTGTCTGTCAGATGGAACAGGAGCACAAGAATACGGAAATAAACAACCAAGAGAGTCTCTACAGGGAGTGTCAGATGGCCATGTGAAACCCGGTTGGGATACGCTATAGAAAACCCAGCAGGCAATTTCAACACACATCCTGGATGTTGGAGTAATAAGCATTAACAGGTGTTGGTAATAAAATTACAGTTCATATTGTTGCCATAATTGCATACTTACTGGAAAATTCTGGAAAGATACTTATTGAACAACAACATGGTTTTCTGCATTTGGAAAAAGAGAGATGTCATGGAGACATGAAGAAGACAGGATGTTCTGAACCACTGAACCAGTGAATCAATGAACCACTGCAGTTAAAGCTGAGCTTCAACTGCAAGCCACAATGTGCTGATTCAGTCAGGATGTTTCTACCCGGGGCTATTATGACCAATTGAATAACATGGTCCCTTGGCAACACAGACCCCTCCTCTCTCATAGACGTATGTCTATGTCCTCTCTGCCTCAGACACATCACCCGGCTCTGTGATTGGCAGGATGAACACACCAATCAGAGCATGTACAATCAAGGATTGGTTGAAGAGAAGGAAAGAGAGATAGAGAGAGAAAAGCGACGTGGGCAGTGTCGCTGCAGGACTTCATTAGAGAACATGTACAGCCCTGCATATCTCCTCATCACTGCCCCTTCCCCCTGCTGCATACAGGACACAGACACACACACACAGACACCGCACACACAGACACACACACACACACACACAAACACCCCACACACACACACACCCCACACACACATACCCCACACACAGACACCCCACACACACACCCCCCACACACCGCACACACAGACACCGCACACACCCCACACACACCCCACACACAGACACCCCACACACACACCCCCCACACACAGACACCGCACACACAGACACACAGCCTCTGTTATCTCTGACCTGTCCACCTGGCTGACACCGTCGCCAGGCAACTATCACAATAATGACGTGTTTCCATGCAAGGTGGGTATGTGTTCACAGTGAGAACACCACTGGGGATCAAGGACAGCTTCATCAAGGCTTTGCGCTCAGTCAAGAGCAGAGATGGGAAGAAATACTTTGTTACTGTATTTAAGTTAATTTTTCTGGTATCAGTAGTTTACTTCACTTCACTATTTATTTATATATCAACTTTTCACTTTCACTCCCACTAATATCTGTACTTTGTACATCTTACTTCTTCAAACCAGGCTCATAACTTCAGTTTTAATCTGTATTTGGTAGATCTGTATTTTTTTCCTTTAAATTTGTTTCCAATTGTAATACATAAACGGGAAAGTAACCGACATGCGTGGCTTTAACTCGCTTTGTGGAACATGCCCCCGGTCACTTCAAAATCACCGTGCCGCAGCCATGCAGCAGCGTCCGGTGTGAATAGGGGCTCTGGGAGGGTACCTTAGCGGCGAGGCGTTTGACGGCCTCCTCCTTGCGTCTCTGGATCTCCGGGGTGCTGGGACAGCTGCTGCTCCTCAGGGTGTTGGTGGCACTGGGGGGCGGCGTGGGCTGGGGGGGTTGGCTCAGGGGCGGGGCGCTGTGGGAGTCCCCACCTGTAGGGAGCAGGGAGGAGGGTGACTGGGGTTAGGGTTAGGTGCATCTGGGGTTAGGGTGGGGTGCATCTGGGGTTAGGGTTGGGTGCATCTGGGGTTAGGGTTAGGTGCATCTGGGGTTAGGGTTAGGTACATCAGCTAGTTACACGGGGGACATCCCCTTTTCTACCAACATTTAAATAAAGCTAACTGCTAACCCTGTGGTTAGAGGGTGTTGTCTTACTCTTAGGTGAGGAGCAGGGACTGTTGGAGGCGATCTGACGCATCCGGCCACCATGACAGCTGAGGGCCACCAGACGGGAGATCACCGCCGTTTTACCGAAGCCCACGTTGCCCACGACGACAGCGCCACGCTTCTCGCCCGATTCGTCGGCCTTCAGGACGTTCTCCAGCTGCTGGAAGAGCCAATCACGGCCCACAAACACGGAGTCGGTGGTGATGCTCGGGACCTCGAAGAGCAGAGGCTTCAGCATGATGTCAGCAGGCTTGTAGGGAGTCAGACGAGCTGCAGGAGGAAGGAGACATTCATCATCTATTCAGAATCATGTGGATATCTAACATGTGGACACTTCCAATGAGTGTATGGGGGGGTGGATGGAGGCTGCGGAGCTGCAGCCTGGGCTGGGCACACACATCACTGTTCTGTTTACCTCGTAAACCACACCTCTGTTTGTCCCTGGGAGCTCACGCTGACTGATGCAATGAATATAGAACATTCACATTTCTCTGCATTGCAATACTGACGCCCTTGGCAGATCAAACGCATGCAGAGATCAATCAGAAACCAATCCAGCCAGGGCCTCAGATCCAGAAGATTGGTCTACAAGATTAAGATAGCAGAAGCCTCCGTCACCTGTCTCATAATATCTCACTTCTGAAGGAGCTGAGAGGGTTGAAGGGAAGCCTCATTTGAATTCTGTATGACCAGGCAGTTCACCTTAGGTAAAACCCTTCATGTTCAGGTAACCTTTTGCAAGCCAGTTTCTATCTCTGTGTCTCTCTCTATCACTGTTCATCTCTCTTCTACTCATCTCTTTCTCACTATCTAACCTTGTCTCTTTCTCTCCTCTCTCTCTGTCTGTGAGAGAGTGGCAGTAGGAAGTGCCTTTCCTCCACAGCAGATTATCTACAGCAGGCCTTTCCTCCACAGCAGATTATCTACAGCAGGCCTTTCCTCCACAGTAGATTATCTACAGCAGGCCTTTCCTCCACAGCAGATTATCTACAGCAGGCCTTTCCTCCACAGCAGATTATCTACAGCAGGCCTTTCCTCCACAGTAGATTATCTACAGCAGGCCTTTCCTCCACAGTAGATTATCTACAGCAGGCCTTTCCTCCACAGTAGATTATCTACAGCAGGCCTTTCCTCCACAGCTCTCCTGCTCCAGTCAGACAGACCAGCACCACCAGCACCACCACCAGCACCAGGTTTCAACATGTTCTCTGATTCATGTCCTGTTGGATCACTGTGCTGTACGCTTCCATTTGCAGGCTGGAAGTCATGCAGAGCAAAAAACACTGTTCAACTGTTGGCAACTCCAGAGTTTAGATCAGTCTGGGGGGATATGGGAGCTTAACTATTTACATAATTCTAACAACTCCATGTTGACAGCTGCAGGGAACCTAGGAAAGGTTCTGAAAAGAGGGTTAAATAGTTTGCAAGTATTTAATGATGTTGCACTACATTATTCATCTGCGTATAAAATATTAACACTACGGGATTCCTTTCAGCCTTTGATTCTGTGAAACATACTGTACAGGGAAGATTAAATAGGCTAGTGAATCTAAGTATCCTTTTTTGTGTTGCTGTTAGTAAGGTAAATACAAGGTGGAGTTTGATGGAGAACAATCAAGTGGGGAATCAAGCTATTGACTAATCGGTTCATATACTGTGTCATGGTGTCTTGTGTATCTACCAATTAGCATGACCTCTTTTTCAGGATATCAGGGTTCTTGCAGATTTCAAGTCAAATTTAAGACCTTTTTTAGACATTTTAAGACCATAAAGATTGAAATTGAAGACCAACACGACACATAACCAAAACATTTTTTTTTTAACAACTCCCCTTACCTGTTCTAAAATCAGCGCAAACCACGGCCTCTTGGGGCTTATTGCTTCATTTTATCACTGCGTATGTCTGCGTATGTCTGCGTATGTCTGCGTACCAAAACCAATATTCCCCAGAAAGAACTATAACACATCAAACCAACGCGCTTTGATGGTTTAGTTACAATTGTAACAAAGAGCTCCGCTTTTTAAGCTACGACTCAATACTGTTTTGCAACTTTGTATTAACCTTCTGTGTGTATGTGTGTGTGTGTGTGTGTGTGGTACATTGTGTGTTTGAGTGGTACAGTGTGTGTGTGTGTGGTACAGTACCTTTGGAGTCCTGAGGAGGGCGCCCTCCAGTGTTGTGCCAGGGCAGGCGGATGGACGTTCGCAGGGGAGTGTTCCGCTGCTCATCCAGATAGCCCAGATCCTCCAGCTTGGTGGAGCTGGTGGCTGTGGCAGAGAGAGAACAGGGAACATGTTTACCTTCAGGCATGTGTGACTATCTTGCTACTCTGTCTGCAGTGACCAATGATAAGGTGGACCCTGACTCACTCCCCTCTCACTGAAACCAATAAGGACACATTTTGCTGAGAAAGTAAATCCCACTTTAGCACCCCGTCTTGCTTGTTGACATATTCTTCTTTTAGTGATAGAAAAGAGGTGAGAGCAAAATAACTGAAAGACCAAAATTCACCGTGACATTTCTGAGTCAGCACGTCCAGCAGAAGAGGAGGTGGAGGGGGATGAGGAGGAGGAAGAGGTGGAGAGGAGGAAGAGGTGGAGAGGAGGAAGAGGTGGAGAGGAGGAGGAGGTGGAGAGGAGGAGGAGGAAGAGGTGGAGAGGAGGAAGAGGTGGAGAGGAGGAAGAGGTGGAGAGGAGGAGGAGGTGGAGAGGAGGAGGAGGAAGAGGTGGAGAGGAGGAGGAGGTGGAGAGGAGGAGGAGGAAGAGGTGGAGAGGAGGAGGAGGTGGAGAGGAGGAGGAGGAAGAGGTGGAGAGGAGGAGGAGGTGGAGAGGAGGAGGAGGAAGAGGTGGAGAGGAGGAGGAGGTGGAGAGGAGGAGGAGGAAGAGGTGGAGAGGAGGAAGAGGTGGTGGAGGAGGAGGAAGAGGTGGAGAGGAGGAAGAGGTGGTGGAGGAGGAGGAGGAAGAGGTGGAGAGGAGGAGGAGGTGGTGGAGGAGGAGGAGGAAGAGGTGGAGAGGAGGAGGAGGTGGTGGAGGAGGAGGAGGAAGAGGTGGAGAGGAGGAGGAGGTGGTGGAGGAGGAGGAGGAAGAGGTGGAGAGGAGGAGGAGGTGGAGAGGAGGAGGAGGAAGAGGTGGAGAGGAGGAGGAGGTGGAGAGGAGGAGGAGGAAGAGGTGGAGAGGAGGAGGAGGTGGAGAGGAGGAGGAGGAAGAGGTGGAGAGGAGGAGGAGGTGGAGAGGAGGAGGAGGAAGAGGTGGAGAGGAGGAGGAGGTGGAGAGGAGGAGGAGGAAGAGGTGGAGAGGAGGAAGAGGTGGTGGAGGAGGAGGAGGAAGAGGTGGAGAGGAGGAAGAGGTGGTGGAGGAGGAGGAGGAAGAGGTGGAGAGGAGGAGGAGGTGGTGGAGGAGGAGGAGGAAGAGGTGGAGAGGAGGAGGAGGTGGTGGAGGAGGAGGAGGAAGAGGTGGAGAGGAGGAGGTGGTGGAGGAGGAGGAGGAAGAGGTGGAGAGGAGGAGGAGGTGGTGGAGGAGGAGGAGGAAGAGGTGGAGAGGAGGAGGAGGTGGTGGAGGAGGAGGAGGAAGAGGTGGAGAGGAGGAGGAGGTGGTGGAGGAGGAAGAGGTGGAGAGGAGGAGGAGGTGGTGGAGGAGGAGGAGGAAGAGGTGGAGAGGAGGAGGAGGTGGTGGAGGAGGAGGTGGAGGAGGAGGAGGGGGCGGATGTGGAGAAGGAGGTGGAGGAGGAAGTGGAGGAGGAGGAAGAGGTGGAGAGGAGGAGGAGGTGGTGGAGGAGGAGGTGGAGGAGGAGGAAGAGGAGGAGGTGGAGGGCTAGGAGGACACATCACTGTCCTCTCCTGTTCCCAGGAGGAGGTGATGTGGTGGAGGAGGTGATGTGGTGGAGGAGGTGATGTGGTGGAGGAGGTGATGTGGTGGAGGAGGTGATGTGGTGGAGGAGGTGATGTGTCCAGGTACTTTACAAGCAGCAAGACAGCAGACAAACCTTCCACCTAAAAACCTTCCACCGAAAGTCTGTAATGTGATCTGACAGCTGAGGGGAAACGGACTGCATTACACACACTGTCAACCTGGGAGCATCCTATACACGCTACACACACTGTCAACCTGGGGGCATCCTATACACGCTACACACACTGTCAACCTGGGAGCATCCTATACACGCTACACACACTGTCAACCTGGGAGCATCCTATACACGCTACACACACTGTCAACCTGGGGGCATCCTATACACGCTACACACACTGTCAACCTGGGAGCATCCTATACACGCTACACACACTGTCAACCTGGGAGCATCCTATACACGCTACACACACTGTCAACCTGGGGGCATCCTATACACGCTACACACACTGTCAACCTGGGAGCATCCTATACACGCTACACACACTGTCAACCTGGGGGCATCCTATACACACTATGAACATCATAAACACAATAACAACCTGGGAACATCCCAGACACAGCCAGTACATCTCAGTCACCGTTCCAGCTGGAGGTTGTAGCTATGGCAACCGACATGTACAACATCCAACAAAACGATCCCGGTCCTGAATTGCAACATTACAGCGCAATGAGTTACTGCTGCAGCCAAACTACACCTGCTCAGAGAGAGGAGGCAGAAGTCTGCGATTGCCGTGACGACCCCGCACAGGGACACGGTGAGCTGTGCACGTCACCTCAGAGCTGCCAGGCTAAGTGGACAACAATGACCGTGGAGACGCAGAGACAAGCAACAAGGTCTGGAGGAACACAGCCTGCAACAAAAGACCATCACCATGGAGACCAGCCCTCTCAGAAGAAGAGCAGAATCAAAGCTCTTCTCTCTTCATCTGCCTAGACTTGAAGGGCTCTCTCTCTCTCTCTCTCTCTCTCTCTCTCTCTCTCACCCTCTCTCTCCCTCACCCTCTCTCAACCTCTCTCCCCCCTTCTCTCTCCGTCTCTCTCTCCCCGTTTTCTCTCTCTCTCCCATACTCACCCTCTCTCTTTCTCTCTCTCTGCATCAACAGAACTTTTTACTTCCCTTGAAAAAATGAAAAAAAGGAACTCATAGACACTTCCAATTTCACACACGTCGAACACCAGAATGGCTCCGAGTTTGGAATAAACACGAACCACGTCGGACACAGCTGAACTTTAATTCGGCATGCAGCTGATTACACCATGCACTGGCCACACTGTTTAAATGTCTTTGCTCTGTTTAACAGATGGCCTCTTAACACTGGCCCCCGCACCCCACATCTGTAGCACACGGTACACTCCAGCTAGGCTGGTCAGCTACTCACAGACAGACAGCAGAGTAACTGCAACGCAGGGCTAGACAACCGGTGGACACCTCTGGTTCCCCAACAGGCAGGCAGACAGACAGACAGACAGACAGACAGACAGGCAGGCAGGCAGGCAGGCAGGCAGGCAGGCAGGCAGGCAGGCAGGCAGGCAGGCAGGCAGGCAGGTAGGCAGGCAGGAGAGGCAGGCAGGCAGGGAGACAGGCAGGCAGACAGGCAGACAGGAAAGGCAGGCAGGCAAGGAGACAGGCAGGCAGACAGGAAAGGCAGGCAGGCAGGGAGACAGGCAGGCAGGCAGGCAGGCAGGCAGGCAGACAGGCAGAGCTCCAGAGAATAGTCCCTGTGAAGGAGCTCACCAGGGCACCCCGAGAGATTGTTCTGCACCAGAGCTCCCATCCAGGCAGGCACACTGGCAGCATTCAACTGGTGAGAAAGCTCTGCCGCTAGCAGCCGCCAGCTCCGCTCTCGCTCAGAGACGCTGCATCCACAACACCGCGCCACCGCGCCAGCACTCCCGCCCCTGCCTGCACAGCCACACAGGGTCTTGGCAAGCGAGCGAAGGACTGAATGAGCCACACACAGAAAATACAAAAACAAAAGGCGGAATACAGAATGGATTTGGGGCGCTGGAAGGGAGGAGGAAGAGAGAGAAGAAGAGAGAAAGAGGGAAAAAACGCAGATCTCTCTAATGTGTCTGATTATAGACAGAGAGAGAGGAGAGAGAGGTGAGAGAGAGGAAAGAGGCAAGAGAGATATACAAGAGAGTGATATACGAGAGCGATTGATAGAGAGATACAGAGACAGAGACAGAGACAGAGACAGAGAGAGAGAGAGAGAGAGAGAGAGAGAGAGAGAGAGAGAGAGAGAGAGAGAGAGAGAGAGAGAGAGAGAGAAAAGAAAGAAGCAGGTAGTGATCAGAGGCAAAGTAAGAAAGACATGGAGAGAGGGTTGAGAGATGTAAGACGGGAGGGAAATTGGAAGATAGAGGGAGACAGGAGAGTCAAGTTGAAAGTCTTTTCTGCATTCTAGCTCTACAGCAAAACACCACCTTCAGCTCTACAGCAAAACAGTCCTACACTGATATCATGACATCTCTCATTCTCTCTGTCCTCTACTTCTCTATTTCAATTTCACTTCTCTAACTGCAGACATCATAGGAAATATGGAATTCCAGAAGATATCACTGGCACTACTATGTTCTGTACCCGACAATGTGTATCCCCTTCCAGGAGGGGTGAGTCAGTAGTTGTCTTGGTGAGGTGCAGAAGGTGTATCCCCTAACATCCTTCCAGGAGGGGTGAGTCAGTAGTTGTCTTGGTGAGGTGCAGAAGGTGTATCCCCTAACATCCTTCCAGGAGGGGTGAGTCAGTAGTTGTGTTGGTGAGGTACATATGCATGGCTGATACCATTTGGGATGGTGATGACGCTGACAGTTACCTAACACAACCTCTCCACAGCTACAGAGGGAAAAAACACTTCAGTCATCTGTCTTGTGTGTTTTTCATATTTTCCTTCAAAACCCAAATTTTCCCTAGGGTGCCAACCCCTTTATCCCCCTCTCTCCTGCTCTTTCACATCCACCCTAGGTCTCTCTCTCTCTCTCTCTCTCTCTCTCTCTCTCTCTCTCTCTCTCTCTCTCTCTCTCTCTCTCTCTCTCTCTCTCTCTCTCTCTCTCTCTCTCTCTCTCTCTCTCGCTCGCTCTCTCTCTCCAGTTCTCCAGATGAGAGAGTGTCTAGTGTGTGAATATGATCCCTTGATGTCTGCTTTGGAGCAGCTTTGAAGCTCCACAGACGTGTCAGGATGCATTCTGATGAAAACAGGGCTTCTTTCTGGAGCGCACTGCCCTCTCAATACCTCTGTTCTGTGTCTCATGTGTCGGAGCGGGAGGAGGCCAGGTGTGTGTGTGTGTGTGTGTGTGGAGCGGTGTGTGTGTGTGGAGGGGTGTGTGTGTGTGTGTATGTGTGTGGAGGGGTGTGTGTGTGTGTGTGTGTGTGTGGAGGGGTGCTCTCCTCCTGTGTTCTGACTGGAGCGTGTCCTGCTCCTCAAGCCTGAACTCCACACCTCCCTGTCTCTCTCTCAAAACCCAAATTTTCCCTAGGGTGCCAACCCCTTTATCCCCCTCTCTCCTGCTCTTTCACATCCACCCTAGGTCTCTCTCTCTCTCTCTCTCTCTCTCTCTCTCTCTCTCTCTCTCTCTCTCTCTCTCTCTCTCTCTCTCTCTCTCTCTCTCTCTCTCTCTCTCTCTCTCTCTCTCTCTCTCTCTCTCTCTCTCTCTCTCTCCCTCCCTCCCTCCCTCCCTCCCTCCCTCCCTCCCTCCCTCCCTCCCTCCCTCCCTCCCTCCCTCCCTCCCTCCCTCTCTCTCTCTCTCTCTCTCTCTCTCTCTCTCTCTCTCTCTCTCTCTCTCCTCCCAGTCTACTTCTCTCTACCTCTCTCTCTCAACTTCCAGTCTACCTCTCTCTCTCTCAACTCCCAGTCTACCTCTCTCTCTCTCTCCTCCCAGTCTACTTCTCTCTACCTCTCTCTCTCAACTTCCAGTCTACCTCTCTCTCTCTCAACTCCCAGTCTACCTCTCTCTCTCTCACCTCCAAGTCTACCTCTCTCTACCTCTCTCTCTCAACTCCCACTCTACCTCTCTCTCTCTCACCTCCCAGTCTACCTCTCTCTTCCCCTTTCTCTCTCTACCAGTCTACTGCTCTCTCGCCTCACAGTCTACCTCTCTCTACCTCTCTCTACCAGTCTACCTCTCTCTCTCTACCAGTCTATTTATCTCTCTCCATCAATGCAATGCACACCAACCTGCCAATACCTGGTGTAACCTTGAGTCCTGCAGCCTATATCTCCCCTTGTCTAACCCTGCAGTAACATCTCTATATCCATAAATCCTACATATCCCCATGTTCAACATGCACTTTACATCCCTACTTGCATCCTACATCTCATAGCCCTGCAGCCTGTCTCCCTCCTGCCATGTAGTCCCCTGCATCCTACATCTACCCCTGTACAGTGGACATCCAACCTCTCTACTACTACTAGGCCTTGCTTAACCCAACACTGCAACCCACATGTAATCTCCAGGGTGTACATCTCCACATGTAGGCTTAGTAACTGTAACCTGAGCCCTGCCAGTCTGCCACACACACACACACACAAACACACACACCCCCTCTCCCTGCCCCCCTGGTACCCCATCTGCCCCATGAGCCAGTGCGTTCACCCAACACACAGCAGCTCAAATCCCTCTCTCACCCACCATGTCCACACCAAGCAGGGATTGAGAGAGCGTAAAATGGAATTCCAGTGGCTCAGACACTGGTCTGGTGTGGAAACAGGCAAACAGATCACACATACGTGCACACATACTCAGCAAAAAAAAAGGATCTTACCCTTTCCAATTGTGTGGAACACAGACACAAACTTCTATCTCAAAAGTATGGATTGGATGTATGGAACTAGCTAAGCGACAGCGAAGTGTAAGCTGCCAGTCCTGCTCCAGTAGATATCTGTGTGGACAGGCAGCCGTCTCGAAGCTCCAGGACTGGCTGTCGGTCCATTCTGATCCATCGATGAATGCTGCTCAGCTGAATGCTAATTGGATCTTCAGAATCAGCGTGGATCGATCCATGTGCAAAGGGTCTTTATCTCACCCCAACTGTAACCTTCAACAATGTGAACCACCAGCAAGGCCTCTGTCAGTGTGACCTTTTCAAGACCTGTCACATGAAAGGATCTACTGCTGTCAATCGCTGTCTTTCAGACTGCAAACGGAGCATGTCAATAAGCGGAGAAGGCCAGTGGCGTCTGAAAGGACCGTCAATAACACAGAGGCCTCAGACACCAGCCTCGGAACATGGGACATTTACAACACAATCCTCCAATGGATGCGCTGAGTCCAAGAAGACCAAATACATGAACCTGGAGAACATGTCATAGTGGTGCTGCTTCTCCTCAGTGCCACGACAGAGGTAAAACATCTGTGATCTGAAATGAGGCATGGCATCATGTGACCAGCGTCAGAGCTCTCATCTGGACTAGGTAGAGACCTCAGGCAGTGACAACAGCTGGGCGCTCCGGTCACCTTGACCTCTGAGATGTTTCCAGAGGCTCTGGTGAAGGAGACAACCTAACTTTGAGGCTGCTCCCCCAGGGTATAACATGCTGAGACTACCAACCTTGATCATGTCAGAGCACTAGGGTTTGGATGTAGATCCAACCTATTCTCAGAGGGGCCTTACCTCAGAGTTATTCCAGTGCCGTCTAAGACAAGTTAGGGTAACCTTGGCGTTTTCTTTAAGGGTCTCTGAACAGTCAATAACCCTGAAGAACAGACCACAAACCTCTCAAACAGGGTTTCAAAACCACAGCATTCCTGGGGTCAGTTTTAACATGACCTTTGACTCCCTAAGCCTCTTCACAGACAGTTCAGCTTGGATCAACAGATCAGCGTAACAAACTATGTTCTGTAACAAAGCCAGACCTTTTGTCAAAATAATTCTTAAATCCACACCAATATCTACCTCAACACACCAAATGTGTAAAATTGTGCTGTCGGCAGAATCCAAACAGTTTTTGGTATTCAAGACATGGGCTACTGTGTACCCCTGTCCTAGTGTGTACTGTGGTGTGGGCTACTGTGTACCCCTGTCCTAGTGTGTACACTGTGGTGTGGGATATTGTGTACCCCTGTCCTAGTGTGTACACTGTGGTGTGGGATATTGTGTACCCCTGTCCTAGTGTGTACTGTGGTGTGGGCTACAGTGTACCCCTGTCCTAGTGTGTACACTGTGGTGTGGGATATTGTGTACCCCTGTCCTAGTGTGTACTGTGGTGTGGGATATTGTGTACCCCTGTCCTAGTGTGTACACTGTGATGTGGGATATTGTGTACCCCTGTCCTAGTGTGTACACTGTGGTGTGGGATATTGTGTACCCCTGTCCTAGTGTGTACACTGTGGTGTGGGCTACAGTGTACCCCTGTCCTAGTGTGTACACTGTGGTGTGGGATATTGTGTACCCCTGTCCTAGTGTGTACTGTGGTGTGGGATATTGTGTACCCCTGTCCTAGTGTGTACACTGTGGTGTGGGATATTGTGTACCCCTGTCCTAGTGTGTACTGTGGTGTGGGATACTGTGTACCTGTTCCCAGTGTGTACACTGCAATGGTATGGAGTGTTTTCTAACTGCAGTGCTCCTCTCCTCCTTGTCTCCCTCCCTCTCTCATTTGGTATTCACCTCTCTGCAGATCCCACTTTACATGCAGTAATAACATTTACATATTTGGTATCCATTACCGGGGCCGTATCCACATAGTCCTGTTTAAAGTCGGAGACACCTGTGAAGGGTGTTTGTATTGAGAGAGAGCCGTTTGACTAGAATACACCATGTCTGTCTGTCTGTCTGTCTGTCTGTCTGTCTGTCTGCCCTCTTGCTTGCTTTTTTGTCCGTCCATCCAAAACAATGTCTCCCATCTATCTCAGTGTGGGCCACCAACACTGAAGAAGCAGCTTCTTAAACAGTGAGGACAGCCGGGGTTTAGTTCAGGGGAAAGCTGAGCAGCAAACAGGATTTCTACCCTCTGAGAATCTGAAGAAAAATGTCCTGTACTGGGCTCAGTGATGTCATGTTCTGTACTGGGCTCAGTGATGTCATGTTCTGTACTGGGCTCAGAGATGTCATTTTCTGTACTGGTCTCAGTGATGTAATGTCCTGTACTGGGCTCAGAGATGTCATGTCCTGTACTGGGCTCAGTGATGTAATGTCCTGTACTGGGCTCAGAGATGTCATGTCCTGTACTGGGCTCAGTGATGTCATTTTCTGTACTGGTATCAGTGATGTCATGTCCTGTACTGGGCTCAGAGATGTCATGTTCTGTACTGGGCTCAAAGATGTCATGTTCTGTACTGGGCTCAGTGATGTAATGTCCTGTACTGGGCTCAGAGATGTCATGTCCTGTACTGGGCTCAGTGATGTAATGTCCTGTACTGGGCTCAGAGATGTCATGTCCTGTACTGGGCTCAGTGATGTCATGTCCTGTACTGGGCTCAGTGATATCATGTCCTGTACTGGGCTCAGTGATGTCATGTCCTGTACTGGGCTCAGAGATGTCATGTTCTGTACTGGGCTCAGTGATGTCATGTTCTGTACTGGGCTCAGTGATGTCATGTCCTGTACTGGGCTCAGAGATGTCATGTCCTGTACTGGGCTCAGAGATGTCATGTCCTGTACTGGGCTCAGAGATGTCATGTCCTGTACTGGGCTCAGAGATGTCATGTTCTGTACTGGGCTCAGAGATGTCATGTTCTGTACTGGGCTCAGTGATGTCATGTCCTGTACTGGGCTCAGTGATGTCATGTCCTGTACTGGGCTCAGAGATGTAATGTCCTGTACTGGGCTCAGAGATGTCATGTTCTGTACTGGGCTCAGAGATGTCATGTTCTGTACTGGCATTAAACAAACAAGCCACTGTCTCTATGATGATGATGATCCAGGATGTGGTATGCTCCCCTCCACCCTGCCTGGAGAAGCTGGGAGGAGGAGCGCAGGCTGGGGGGAGGGGCTGGGGGGTGGAGCGGAGGCTGGGGGGAGGGGCTAGGGGGCGGAGCGGAGGCTGGGGGGAGGGGTTGGGGGGCAGAGCGGAAACTGTGGGGGGGGGGGGGGGCTGGGGGGCGGAGCGCAGGCTGGGCGGAGGGGCTGGGGGGCAGAGCGGAAGCTGGGGGGGGCTGGGGGGCGGAGCGGAGGCTGGGGGGGAGGCTAGGGGGAATGGAGGGAGGGGAGGCTGGGGGGGAGGCTAGGGGGGATGGAGGGAGGGGAGGCTGGGGGGGAGGCTAGGGGGGATGGAGGGAGGGGAGGCTGGGAGGGAGGCTAGGGGGGATGGAAGGAGGGGAGGCTGGGGGGGAGGCCAGGGGGGATGGAGGGAGGGGAGGCTGGAAGGGAGGCTAGGGGGGATGGAGGGCTGGGTGGGTGGGTGGGGGAGGCAGCTGTCAGCTTAGGGCAGGAAGCCGAGTGACAGCATGACATCATCGCAATGTTCTGATCAGATGGCGTCCGCTCTCTTTGGTCATTGGTAATTAAGTCTCTTCCATTTCCCTGTAGCAACCGCTCTCAGTGCTGTCGTAGCAACCGCTCTCAGTGCTGTCGTAGCAACCGCTCTCAGTGCTGTCGTAGCAGCCACTCTCAGTGCTGTCAGAGTTTTTCTAGAAGAACGAGAAGCCGAGATGCCCGCTTGCGTTGCACAGAGGAGTGGCAATGTGCCAGCCAGTTTTCCAGTCACAGTGATCCAGTCGCAGTGTTCCAGTCGCAGTGTTCCAGTCGCAGTGTGCCAGTCGCAGTGTTCCAGTCGCAGTGATCCAGTCGCAGTGTTCCAGTCGCAGTGTTCCAGTCGCAGTGTTCCAGTCGCAGTGTTCCAGTCCCAGTGTTCCAGTCACAGTGTTCCAGTCGCAGTGTTCCAGTCGCAGTGTTCCAGTCGCAGTGTGCCAGTCGCAGTGTTCCAGTCGCAGTGATCCAGTCGCAGTGTTCCAGTCGCAGTGTTCCAGACGCAGTGTTCCAGTCGCAGTGTTCCAGTCCCAGTGTTCCAGTCACAGTGTCCCAGGGCTGGGATCACAGTGTCCTGTAGTGACATGAACAGGGCTGGGATCACAGTGTCCTGTAGTGACATGAACAGGGCTGGGATCACAGTGTCCTGTAGTGACATGAACAGGGCTGGGATCACAGTGTCCTGTAGTGACATGAACAGGGCTGGGATCACAGTGTCCTGTAGTGACATGAACAGGGCTGGGATCACAGTGTCCTGTAGTGACATGAACAGGGCTGGGATCACAGTGTCCTGTAGTGACATGAACAGGGCTGGGATCACAGTGTCCTGTAGTGACATGAACAGGGCTGGGATCACAGTGTCCTGTAGTGACATGAACAGGGCTGGGATCACAGTGTCCTGTAGTGACATGAACAGGGCTGGGATCACAGTGTCCTGTAGTGACATGAACAGGGCTGGGATCACAGTGTCCTGTAGTGACATGAACAGGGCTGGGATCACAGTGTCCTGTAGTGACATGAACAGGGCTGGGATCACAGTGTCCTGTAGTGACATGAACAGGGCTGGGATCACAGTGTCCTGTAGTGACATGAACAGGGCTGGGATCACAGTGTCCTGTAGTGACATGAACAGGGCTGGGATCACAGTGTCCTGTAGTGACATGAACAGGGCTGGGATCACAGTGTCCTGTAGGCTCACAGGTGTGACTCTTGTGTCTCCCAGAGGGCCCACACGTCACAGTCATGACATCACCTTGGTAAACTCCACAAGTAAAACATGACCCAGACACTTTTAGGGCTGTTAGCTTTACACGCTGGCGGTCATCCATGCAGCGTGAGCGAGCCTTCGTCCGCAGGAACAGCAGGGATGGACGAGGTACAGTGGATGAGCTACGGGCTGTTTGTGCGACTGGAAGGTTTTACTGCTTGGTGTCCATGTGAAGCGTCAGCGTAATGCATTTTGTGCACTTTTCCAACAGCAGGGCTGTCCAGATTCATCAGCTGGCTGTAAAGATGAATGTTTCGTGCACTGGTGATTGAACAGTGTGTGAATTCCATGGTGTATGCAGGTTTGAACAACAAACTAATAGCTATCCAATACTCTCGGGTCCAAGTCTTCCTGCATGGGCCTCATCAACTGTTCCACTACACAGGCAGGCCAGCAGCACGCACAGCACCGAGGGCCTCACCTTCAGAACACATCGGCAACGCACTGAAAGATAGTTTGACTTCCTGATGAAGGCAAAATGCATGTTGAAATGCATCTTCTGAATGGCTTAGGATGACCATGCCGTGACAAGTCACGGTCAAGGCATTTTAATTGTTTTCTCAGTGTAGGACACCAGGGGAGGAGACCCTGCCAGTCTCTCTCTCACTCATCCTGCAGGACACCAGGAGAGGAGACCCTGCCAGTCTCTCTCTCATCCTGCAGGACACCAGGAGAGGAGACCCTGCCAGTCTCTCTCTCATCCTGCAGGACACCAGGAGAGGAGAAGGAGGCCGCAGCAGGAGTCTGCTAAAAGCACACATCCTGTACCCCAGGGGGGGTGGTTTAAGAGGAAGGAGTGCTCAGGACTGTGGGGACTTCAAAACAAGGCCAAGGTCAGGAGAGGGAGAGAGAGAGAGGGAGAGAGAGAGAGAGAGAGAGAGAGAGAGGGGAGGGAGGGAGATAGAGAGAGAGAGAGGGGGAGGGAGGGAGATAGAGAGAGAGAGAGAGAGAGAGAGAGAGAGAGAGAGAGAGAGAGAGAGAGAGAGAGAGAGAGAGGGAGGGAGGGAGGGAGAGAGAGAGGGAGAGAGAGAGAGAGAGAGAGAGAGAGAGAGAGAGAGAGAGGGGGAGAGAGAGGGGGAGAGAGAGGGGGAGAGAGAGGGGGAGAGAGAGGGGGAGAGAGAGGGGGAGGGGGAGGGAGAGAGAGGGAGGGAGGGAGGGAGGGAGGGAGGGAGGGAGGGAGGGAGGGAGGGAGGGAGGGAGGGAGGGAGGGAGGGAGGGAGGGAGGGAGGGAGGGAGGGAGGGAGGGAGGGAGGGAGGGAGAGAGAGATAGATAGATAGATAGATAGATAGATAGATAGATAGAGGGAGAGATACAGGGAGAAACTGCCTCAGGAGAAAGATGTCAAGAGTCTTGCTTGAGCACAAAGTTGAAAGGGAGAAAAGAAAGAGAGAAAAGTATAAGAGTAAGAAAGTAAGGAAGATGAGAGGTGTGGCTCTCCAGCGGCTCTCCAGCGGGGCCTGTGAAGCCAGAACAGCCTTGTTCCTGGAGGAATGTGGAACAGATCAGCCGGGCAGCTGCCTGTCCTCTCCTCTGACACCACACGGCCGAGTCACAACACACAGCAGCTGCCTGGCCAAAACACACACCCACCCACCTCCTCACACACACCCCCTCCACCCCCTCCACCACCTCACACCCACTCCCTCCACCACCTCACACCCACTCCCTCCACCCCCTCCACCACCTCACACCCACTCCCTCCACCACCTCACACCCACTCCCTCCACCCCCTCCATCACCTCACACCCACTCCCTCCACCACCTCACACCCACTCCCTCCACCCCCTCCACCACCTCACACCCACTCCCTCCACCACCTCACACCCACTCCCTCCACCCCCTCCACCCTCCACCCTCCATCCACCCTCCGTTTCCCCAGACCAGCGCTGGAGATCCCGACATTCCCTCCGCTCCTCCACAGCAGCGACAGCAGAAGGACCTACCTGCCACTGAGTTGGGCCGAGGCATCAAGAGCGAGGAGGTGGTGTGGGAAGGGTACGGAACAGGGCCTTGTGCTGGGTGGCTGGGGGGCGGAGGTGCTGGGGGTCTGGGGGGCGGTGGCGCTGGGGGTCTGGGGGCCGCAGAGGCCCCTGTGCTGGGTGGCTCTCTCCTGGAGGGGGCCTCGCTGCTGCCAGGCTCCTCCTCCGCCACAGGGGAGCAGGTCTCTGGCCGCACGCTGGGGGTTGGGGCATGCTGGCCCCCGCCCCTCACACTGCCCTCCTTACTCCACTCCAGGCTGGAGCCACTACGGTCGTCATTCTCTGAGGAGCTGGTGATGGTGGCTGTGGAGAGAGAGAGGGAGGGAGGGGTAGAGAGAGGGGTAGAGAGAGGGGTAGAGAGACAGTCATTACCACGATGATGAAGACTGTTCCCTTCCTTGCACCCAGAGAGAGGAGCTGGTCTAATGGACGCTGGCTGGCTCTTTAGCCCTCCCACTCCTCTTCATTGACCTTATCAACATACTCCTGCACGGAGCACCACTCCATCTATCTTCACAGGATTACAACTAGACCACAGCACAAACTCTCCCTCCTCCTCTCTCTCCCTCCTCCTCTCTCTCCCTCCTCCTCTCTCTCCCTCCTCCTCTCTCTCCCTCCTCCTCTCTCTCCCTCCCTTCCTCCGCCCCTCCCTCCCTCCCCTCTCCTTCTCTGTCTAATAGAAAATGGTGGCCGGGTGCTGAACAGCTTACTTCTATTAGTAGAGTTTAGACAGGTGTTTTCCTTACATGAAAGCTAATCCCAGTGATGTTGTCAGGAGGCCATGCAGGCAGACTAACCTCACAGCCACTGGACTGGCAAGCATGCTCTGCTTCACCAGGAACCACTGGGATCCTCTGGACTCCATAACACACCTGTAGTTACGTCATCGCTCCCTAGATTAACACATCACGTACGTTCTACTGGACACAAACTGTAGCTGGACAACCCTCATCGCTCACTTGAAACAAGAAGCCTTATTCATGCACTTCCGAGCTCTGGGTCAACTGTCCCGCAAGGTTTTGGTCCATAAATATTCTCCAAGCTTCACTTTGTTGGCTTGGCTTGAGTTCCTTATGTACGATTCAACATGACAGGTCAGAGCTGTTTGTATGACCTCCTTAAGCTAGCCTTGCTTCTCTCCCTCTCCCTCTCCCTCTCCCC